>NC_090726.1:164223079-164233079 GCF_036898095.1 Palaemon carinicauda
GGAAAGAACTTTTCAAGTTAGAGAGAGAGAGAGATGGTCATGGTAATGTTTATTCAACATTGATGAAGATAATATATTCTTTAATTTGTCATACAGTTTTCATTATGTATTGCTGCTATAGTCAAAGCCGTAGCAGACGAAATACCTTGTTCATACAATCACCCTTAAAATTATTGCTCCTAACTCTTTCAAATTTAGTAATGATTGATTTTATGATATCTAATAAGAATATGTATTTCTTTTCAAATTATTGCAAAAGAGGTATTAGAACAAATGAATCGAAAGATGATGAAAATCCAGATGAAACAATTCCTCTCTCTCTCTCTCTCTCTCTCTCTCTCTCTCTCTCTCTCTCTCTCTCTCTCTCTCTCTCTCTCTCTCTCTCTCTCTCTCTCTCTCTCTCTCTCTCTCTCTATCTGTGTGTTTTCCATAATGCTCCTGATAGTATAGAATAAAGAAATGATACCTCATTCAGTGCTTGTATAATAATCTTACCAATTTTATTGAAAGAAATGGAGAATAAGTAAATATTATCAGTGTTACTAAATTCTATTGTATTTCTTTAAAGGACTAATTACTTGAAAGCAGTGCGCACAAATGCTATAATTTTGTTTTTCTACTGAATGAAATTATTCCATTTCCTTCACAGGCAGAGCTACTGAAATAAAATGCTAAGATATACTGATATGTAAATCCAACAAGATCCTGATATTCCTTGCTTTTACACATTTTGAATTTCTAAATTAATATAAAGATGAATTAGAATTACAATTATAAAACAGAAATCTCAATGTACCTGCATATTTTCATAATTTTACATTCAAACTTGCACTGATAAGTAAAAAAAGAAACTGCTGTCTCGCTCGGTCTATATTACTTCGCATGCTGAGGACTACTAATTTCATAGAAAAACTATGAATGCATTAGCCCTTTTCAATTTTTTTTTTTCGCTATGAAGTGAGAATAAGGCTTTGCAGAGCTCCGACCAGTATTTCAGATGATTCATAAGGGACTGATTTAGTTTATTAGGACAAATTATATTTAACTGTTTTTTTTCTTCCTGATTTAAGTTTATAGATAAAACCAAATTAACAAATAATACTTAGAGACAAAGCAAGAGGAATCATCAGAACACAAGAAAACATTTTATTTTGTTAGAAAGTTATGTAAAAGAAACAGAAAAGAAATTGAAAGTGAACATCATATATAGACAGACAAACAGACCGACTGACAGATAGATGGATATATAGATAGATAGATAGATGAGTGAAAGAATTTATGTTCTTTGATATAATTATATCAAATTCATCCGTGCAAATTCTTGCACCACGTTTCAAATTTCCGTAGCTGCTGGAAGCCAATTACTTTAACTGGAAACCCTTGGTGCAAAAGTAAATAAAACTCCCATGTATATAAAAACCCGCAAAATTTTTGGTTACATTCAACGTCCATATCGTTATGCTTATGAACATTCTAAAGTTTTTTTTTTTTTTCGTTCTTGAAGGTAACCATACCGGAAATAATTTGTCCTATAAATATTGAGTTTTCCCTGATAATAAACTACCTGAAATATGAATATTTACCTTTTCAGATAATTTAAGTTGATATATTTTCTCATATAACCATATATAATACTTGTAATTACTTTTCAGCTTACAGGTAGAGTTTTTGAAAAGTAGTTGCAACTTAAGAAGACTAAAATCTCGCAAGTATTCAGATGAAACTAAAGTTTGAAAATCACATAACAGCTGACGGTAATTGTGTTGACACTTGTTAACAAACACACATCACACACACGCACGCATACACACACACACACACACACACACATATATATATATATATATATATATATATGTATATATATATATATATATATATATATATATATATATATATATACATACATATATATATATATATATATATATATATATATATATATATATATATATCATCCTCATCTTTAACCACAAGTAGTACACTGTAGGATGAGGGCTTCGGACATGTCCTTTCCCTCGCGTCTGTTTATGATCTTTCTGTGTCAGTTCAGCAACACAAATTTTCTTAGCTCGACCATTCATCGTCTTCTCATTCATCCCTTGCTTCTTTTGCCTTTTCTAGGAACCCATTCGTTTATACCTAATGCCCGTCTATTATTTATCATTCTCATTATATGTTCTGCCTATGTCAATATTTTTTTCTTACATGCTGTTTGAATATCTTGTATTTCAGTCTGCTGTCGTATCCATATTGCTATTTTTCTGTCTCTTATTGTTATTGCCATTATTATTCTTTCCACAGCTATTTGAGTTGTAACTAGCCTATGTTATAAGGCTTTAATAAGGCACCAAGTTCCTGATGCAAGGTTGATACTAGTAGGATCATCTGATTAAATACTTTTCTTTTTATAGAAAGTTGCGTGTTTGTATTTATAGATATATAAATATATTTATGTATATGTGCACACACACGATCATACACACGTATATACACATTTGAATATATATCTGCATATATATGTATACATAAATTTACACGTATGTATTCAAGTAAGGGTAAATTACATATGCACATATGTACACACATATATACTGTATATGTATATGCATGTATGTATGTAAGGATGTATGTATGTACATATGTATATATATATATATATATATATATATATATATATATATATATATATATATGTATATATATTTATATATATATGTATATATATATATGTATATATATATATATATATATATATATATTTATATATATATATATATATATATATACAGTATATATATATATATATATATATATATATATATATATATATATATATATATATGTGTGTGTGTGTGTGTGTATATGTGTGTGTATATATGTAAATATGTAAATATGTATATATATATGTATATATATATATATATATATATATATATATATATATATATATATATATTGATAGATGTGATAAGAAAATGCAAGTCTCTTTGTTGATAATTAATAAGTTTGATTCTAATCAGTTTTGTCACCAAATTTCATCTTTAATAAGAATCGTAGTCCTACACATTATTGCCCCATTTCCTTGCCGAAATATGTTAAAGGAATTTATAAAAAAAAGAAAAAAAAAGAGTTTTAATCTTATCCTCTTATAGAATAGTTAGCATACTATATAATTTCCATTGAATACGTAAAAAATAGTGACACAAGACACACGCGATTTAGGGGAGCCTCAAAGTGTACTTTCTAAAGTATCTAGATTTTTCATTCTTATTCTCTACTGAAAGGAAGATCTCACACATGATTATGCCTCTTCCCACAATCTCTTTGTCAAAGCTTTCTTTCATAAATTTGTAAAAGAAAATTGATTGAAGTATCTCTCTTTCTTTACCATTATCTAAGAGACAAATGGGGACAGGGGTGGTTATGGGGATATGTATTTCCTTTCTCCTTTTGATGGTGGATATTGGAGATGTGCAATGGAAATGGAGTACTCTATAGAATGCGAAAAAAATTAATGATAAAAAAGCGGGGGAAAAACAGGGGTGCCTCTACCGCTCTCGGTAAATGGGGTATCCGTTTTGGAGATCGGGTCGGTAGTCTCCCACCTATGCAAAATGAATGTGAAATTAATATTCCAGGCTCCTTTGTTGGTGGAAATCCTCCTATTGTGTTCAGTTTCTGGGTTTTCCTAACAAAGACTTATACTGTAGGTTACATCTAACAGGCCAGGAAATGTTGATTTTGATTCTATATTTTTCCATTATATATTATTAAGCTTAAATAAAGAATTTACCTGATGGCTTTGAGTCTGTGACATTATTTAAGAAAGCCAACAGCTCTTCACTGAAAATGAACCATTGTAGTTTTCGTATTCTAACTTTTCATAATGGATATTTGAAAAGAAAAGAAAAAAAGTCAAATATCTATTCATCCATTTATGAATTCATCCCTTTACATTTAGTCTATGGAAATGTTCTCTGATGTCTACGTGTGCATTTGTGATATGTGCTGTATACCTCTTTTTCTTCAACAATCATTAACCTCCTAGTAAAAGTAAGGGATATAAAAAAGTAAGAGTGATATAAAAGACATGTTCTTACCTAACATACATGAGTACTTGTTTTGCATCCATAAAATTTCCAGGTAAAAGAACAAATGACAGGTAATGAAAACGTCAATAATATACACTGGGCATGAATAAAGATGTACACATTTTATCATTGTGCAAAAATCAAGGAATTCGATACTGAAATATTTGGAAATTCTTGTAGGTATAGGTATATGTGTTGTAAACATAAACATGGAGCAAAATTTGGCTATGAAATTAGGTATGGAAAGTATAATGAAACCGATGAAAATGATTTGAAGTCTAGTTCCTGGACAGAAGAAAATATGATTTAAAGGTATAAAACGATGAATAAACTGAGGAAGATGGCTGATATATACCAATCAATATAAGTACGAACTCAGTGAGCGACGAAGTCGCTCAAAGCAAAGCAATTCCAGAGACAAAAGGAATCGAACAAGATGCTTTTAAATAAAGATGAAGGTTGACCTCATTTTCAAGAACGGCTGGATACACTGGATGCAAGAAAAACAATTCAGATTTAGAGGAGAGGGGTTGTTGTTTATGTGAACACAGAGTAGTCCGTGGACATGACCATTGGGGATGTATTTAATGGCATTAAACAATTTAGAAATGAAAAAGATGAGAAACTTACAGATATAATGCAAAATGGCCAGGCATGTTAGTGTAAGGGAAACAAAGTGGCTGACCATTGTGAAAAGATATATGAGTACGGGGTTGGATTGTTAATTTGCAATTAGGAAAACTTTAAAGGTGATTATCAGAAACAAAAAGGCGTAATTGGTAGTCTGTATAGACAGACTGTTGGATACTTAGGATCTGCCATAAGTCAGGAAGAAGGATGTCAGTCTGTAGTTGAGAATAGGATAAAAACAACCTGTAGGAAGTAGAGGGAGGTAGCGCGAGTGGTGAGAAAATGTCAATTAAGCTAATAACACCAGTGTTAATGTTTGATCGGAAACGTGGGGTCAAAGACAAAAAGAGGAAAAAAAGCTTGAGAGAAAAACAGATTGAAGTTATGATGTGGATTATGTTTATATTACTGCTTGTAAGATAGAATGATTATGAAATAAGAGGATGGTAGGCGTAGTAAAGATTAAAGATTTGATAAGAGTGTCACGATAGACGTGGTAAATGTTAAGGATGAATGGTGGGGAGGGAGCAACAAGGGCTTAGAAGGAGCCTGTTTAGGTGGAAGATTGAGAAGTAGGCTGAGAAATAAATGGCGAAATAAGGTGATGAATTATATGGAGAGAATAGGTTTGATGAAAGCGAATGCTTTTGATACAAGGCATCGGAGAGGGCTCATAAGGTAACCGACAACTTAATGTAGGGATAGCGCTGGGAAAGAACTAAAAAACTATCATTGAGATATGATAATGCACACCAGAAAATTAAACTATTGAAGAACTCAGCTGATCTGAATAAGAGAAAAAGGGTTTGTATCAGTTGTGTAAGAATCCTAATAATAAAGAGAGTTGTGAATGATGTATAGGGAACAGTATAAAAGCGATTAGAATCTTCTATGATGAAGAGGGATGCTCATGGAGAGAGAGAAGAGAGAGTAGTTTAGCGTGGAAAACGTCAGATAAAGTACCGAGGGAGCCAATACTAAAAGAAAAGCTGGTGAATTGACTTTGGAGTGTCCAATGTTTACGGACGATACAATAGCGATCGTTGTTGATGTAGGGAATCTGTATCGACTATTAATAGCGTTTGGATGTGTTTGTTAGAAGGAAAACATAAAAGCTTTCAATGAATCATGGGAGATATTCCTGAATTTTCTCTTATAAATTATTCAATTCATAGTATTTATCTATCTGGGATTTGAATAATTGTCATTGAAGATTTCGATTGGTTAACCTAAACCTATTGTAGTAATAATCCTTGTGTTTTTGGGGAAAAAATTAGTAATTTGTCCTCCTTATGAATGACCTGAATCTGTTTTTTGGACAGTATATCTGTAGGGACGAAGGATTTAGGACAACCATTACTTTCTTTTTTTATTCCCGTAGCCTTTTTCTATCAAGCATACAATCATGAAGAGCTTTTCATCCTTTCATCAACTTACTTGGCATTAGTAAAACTGCTTGGGAATCTTGTAACCTTATCACGGTCCATACTTTTAAAATGCAATTCACCTTTATTCTACGTACTCTCATTCTATTATCCTTTTTTATTTACTTGATTGAAATTGAGCTAATAATCATATCTTTTACGCACATCATATTTTGACCATCTAATTTGGGCGTTTTAATCCCATTTGAAAAAATTTACGGATGATTACGATCTTTTTTTACCAAATTTATTTTCTGATTATTTGTTCTTGTGTCATTTATTTTCTCCTCAATACTTATTGTTTTGAGTATACTCTTTTCTGTATATTAGAACAAGATTAATGAAATAATATCCACAAAGAGAGAGAGAGAGAGAGAGAGAGAGAGAGAGAGAGGAGAGAGAGAGAGAGAGAGAGAGAGAGAGAGAGAGAGAGAGAGAGAACCACTCTGCAAAATCCCAATAAACATTCCCTACCATCGTAAATAGAGGGGATGACAGTACGCATGAATGCACACTGCAAACAAACCTTATCTGACTGAACATTCCACTTTCGGTATAAGCTTTGGATCGACATGAAAAGGGGAAACTGAGATACCCTTAATGGCAGGAACCTCATTTTTTTTTTTTCAGTTTGAAAATTTTGGAGAAATGTATGTGCTTTTGCATCGTCAATTAAAATATATACACGATAACACTCATCTACAAATGGAAAGTTCATGTAAAAGCTACACTCTGGGGAACATAATTCCTTCTGATATTTCCTTTTTATGATCTTCCATGTAAAGTCCCTCAAAAAATCTTCATGCAAGTCTAGATTTAGATAATAAAGGTAGTTAATTGTAGCTAACACATCGGTCATTACTTTTGTAACTTGTAAAGCTATATTAGGAGTTATTCAGCATTTCTATAGTCATATATTTGGAAAGAAGTTCCTCTAATCTCCAAACTTTGACTGAAGATACAGTAGCCAGGAAGCAGTTGATATGACCAACCTTTCTTTTCCCCATCACCAAATCTATTATTATTATTATTATTATTATTATTATTATTATTATTATTATTATTATTATTATTATTATTATTATTATTATTATTATTATTATTATTATTAGTAATAATAGTAGTAAAGTTACCGCTGAGTTCTATTTTGCAAGTGCCTTATAGTCTTGACCGGGGGATTTGATCTTAATTGTGTGTAAGAAGTTCAATAGTATTGATCTAGCTAAGTTAGATTGTTAAATGATATATAACAAAGTTTTGCAAAAAGCAGATAAGTAAATTACATATACACACACAAACGTACACCCAGACACACACACACACACACACATATATATATATATATATATATGTATATATATATATATATATGTATATAAATATATATATATACACATATATATGAATATATATATATATATATATATATATATATATATATATATGTATATATATATACATACGTACACAAACTCATATATACGTACATATATACACACATGTATATATATATAAATATATATATATATATATATATATATATATATATATATATATATATATACATATATATATACACACACACACATATATATATATATATATATATATATATATATATATACATATTTATATATATATATATATATACATGTATATATATACATACATGCATACATATACATATATATATATATATATATATATATATATATATATATAAAATATATATATATATATGTATACATGCATATATTTGTATATATATATAAATATATATATATATATATATATATATATATATATATATATATATACATATATGTATACATACATATATATATATGAATATATATATACATATATATATATATATATATATATATATATATCAACACAAAATCGTGTTCAAATAGAAATAAATTTCTACCTCATACTTGGGATCGAACGCTAGCCCCTTCTAATGAAAGGCCAGGTCGAAACCAACCATGCCACGAGAGGCCATAAAAGAAATCGGAACCTGACGCCACCTAGCTGTCCGAGGATTTACCTGGCGAGACATCAGTCTCTTACCAGCAAGTTTTACCCGATTTCCCGGCCCACCACGTGACACAATTGGTAGTAATCCATTCAAATTACCCCTAATGAGTCAATATGGATAAATATCAACACAAAATCGTGTTCAAATAGAAATAAATTTCTACCTCATACTTGGGATCGAACGCTAGCCCCTTCTAATGAAAGGCCAGGTCGAAACCAACCATGCCACGAGAGGCCATAAAAAAATTGGAACCTGACGCTACCTAGCTGTCCGAGGATTTACCTGGCGAGACATCAGTCTCTTACCAGCGAGTTTTACCCGATTTCCCGGCCCACCACGTGACACAATTGGTAGTAATTCATTCAAATTACCCCTAATGAGTCAATATGGATAAATATCAACACAAAATCGTGTTCAAATAGAAATAAATTTCTACCTCATACTTGAGATCGAACGCTAGCCCCTTCTAATGAAAGGCCAGGTCGAAACCAACCATGCCACGAGAGGCCATAAAAGAAATCGGAACCTGTTAAACTTGTTAAACTTAACCATTTAGTTTGACTTGAAATACACCTCTCTCTCTCTCTCTCTCTCTCTCTCCTCTCTCTCTCTCTCTCTCTCTCTCTCTCTCTCTCTCTCTCTCTCTCTTAATTATTGCGATATTTCCCCTTCTTTTAATTGAAGTAAGATACTTGGCACACATGTCAGATATCTACTTACGTCTTCGCACCACTTCTAATTATATTGGAAATATGATCATTTGTTCAATTTTGCACTCCTTAGTCAGAGGAAAAGAATATAGTGAATTTAACGTTGTATAAATGATTATTATGAATATCCCAAATTAAATGACAGAAATTTTTATAACTATGATAATAACGATAACAACATGATTGGAATTATCAATAGTATTTTTAGATTCTTATTTCGGGATATATATATATATATTTTTTTTTATACAGCTTCAGTTGTCAACTTCCTTGACAGAGGTTATTTAATTCCTAGAAAAATTATGTAATTTTGTGAAAAACAATACAATAGAGCTATAATGTCATAGCATATTTATATTCTCAAGAAAAGAATCCTATAAAACTTTTAAACGAAAACATTTCAATCATGGAAACTTTGTTCAATGGATCGGGGTATTTATCATCACAAACAATCGTTTGTTGGGTTTTGAAAATCAAACCATTTTCAGAGGTCCCCATGAATGTTCTATATATTTTGATTAAATCAGCTATTTACAAATTATGCTAAAATATATTTGAAAGGGTTTTATTTTATAAACATTTGTAGGAAGAACTATATAGAAAAAAAATATAACTAATCAAAACTCGACGGTAATATTTTGGATATATTTTTGTAACGCCACATTACTTGATAGTTATCATTTCATCAATGAAACAAATAAGGAAAAGTCTATTTAGATAATTATGGTGTTCTATAATATTTATAATATCTAATTAAAATCGGTTGATTTTTTATTTTTTTTTTGTGTAATAAATAATATAGCGTATTAAAACATATAATTTCTATGCACTATCCTTGTTATACATAAATTGAATGTATTATGTTTGATGTAGCATAGTTTCTATTTTGATGGTTTCTACTTTTCATAAAAAGGTTTTTAGCAACATTTATTTATATTATTATAGAAAACAAAAAATAAGAAACATAATTTGAACTTAATCTCATATTTCAGAATTAGATATTAGAAGATTATGAAGGAAAATATCACTTGTTGATAGCAAAAATAGAAAGGAAATATGAAGCTTTACTGCAGTGAATAATGGAAAAAAAGAAGTAAAGGA
>NC_090726.1:164238079-164245579 GCF_036898095.1 Palaemon carinicauda
TCTTTCCAGTTGGAATATGGTTTATTTGTTGCATATTATGTTCCAATAGCTTATCTTGAAGCTTTTGAAACTGTCTCTCATTTTCTGTACTACTATTACTCTTTTTTATATGTATATATACAACTACTTCCTTCTATCCTTTCTTTCCAAACCACGAAAGGAAAGTTAAAATCTCCGGATAGGAGTATATTCCTACATATATCATCTATTTTTTTTATTATCATATCAAACTCTGTATTCAAATTCTACCGCAATCAATTCACATTCTGTGTTGCTGTATGCTTCACAGACTTTTCCTCGATTTATGTCTCTTCCATCTATTGTGGTTCTCCCTTGATTATCTAATATATCTAATCTTTTAATTTGGGTTAGTTCTTCTAAGAACTCTATTTTCCTTTTAGAGTTACTCGTGACTAAACCCTGTGCATTCATCACTATTTTGGTTTGTGTTCCCTCCCCATTATTTAATATTGGTAATAATATAGATTATCCCATGCTTCCTTCCTGTTCTAATATGATGTTCTTTTTTCATTTCCAGGAATTCTGCCATTAAAAAATCCAACTTTTCTATTATATTTGCTCTTTCACCTTCATATTTATTTTTGTGTGTATACTTGCAATTATATCTGCACCAACCCCTGGCATTATAGTTGCCTTCTTTGTAGTTGGGGTCTAATTGTGCATATTTGGGTTGAAAGGCATCATATCTTGGGGCCTTTTGTGCATATCGCGGTATATACTCGGCTTGTTTTTTGTTTTCTTTTTTAGTTTCATTATTGCTTTCATTTTTCTTTTCTCTTTGCTGAGTTTTCTGACTTTCATTCATGCTTGCAGGATGCATATATCAACAATTTTATTTTGAATTTACATCCTTTTCCTTCTTAAAGGTTTTTGCATATTATTGGATGGAGATCTCCTCATTCGTCTCCATATCCGTCTAAATACGCACATTTACCATATATTTCATAATTATGGCATATCTTTGGATGCTTGCAGTAGCATCTTTCGCCAAATCTGCAATTCCCTCTTTTCAGTGAATTGTAGACTATATTTTTTTTTCTTTTTTTTTTCTTGTTCTTAGTCTTCCCTAAAAGTATGTAGGTCTGTTTAAAGTCTCTTGAGTTTATTATTTGTTTCCAACTGATAATTATTTTCTTCGTAAGTATGTTGTTGAATGGCATCATATATTGTATCAATGATTTCCTCTTCATCCTTACACTTATCCTGTTCATTTTTCCCTTCTTCTTCTTCTTCTTCTTCTTCTTCTTCTTCTTCTTCTTCTTCTTCTTCTTCTTCTTCTTCTTCTTCTTCTTCTTCTTCTTCAACTATTTGCAGATTCAGTCTCAACTTAATTATATTTTCTATCCAGACTAAGCATGTTGAGCATAATACCTTAGTGTCTTTAGTATTTATTTTTTATTACACTTCAGTGCAAGTAAGATGTGTTGGTATATGACATACATTGCATTTTCTTAATAACTTTTGCGGGTTAAGAATATTCTACCACATCTTACATGTATTGCACCATTTTGGCATTTTTTCCCATTGCATCAATCAGCATATTCACCATATTGGCCTTTTTATTGTTCTTGAATGGAATGTGCTGATTGATGTAAACTTTCTTTATAAGTCTCTTTATCACTTGGATCTTCTTCGGAATTTCTTCTATTATTTTGATGATGTTTTCCGCAGACCTGCACCAGTTTGTTGGATCATATTGTTTTAATATGTTTGAGAATATATTTTTACGTCACACTGGTTGGAGCTATTTGTGACCCCTGTTACCAGTAGATCTAGTTCTTGTTGTGCCAAATAATGGAATTTACTCTTGCTCTCGCTGATTGCAGCAATATCCCTCCAAGCCTTTTTGTGTTAGAGGCTGCCATCTTGCTCAGATTTTTAGTATTTCACAAGATAACTATCCTCTGCCAACATTTTATCCCACTCTTCTGACCTCAAACTAATCACCGACTATTCACGAAAACTTGTATCTATATTGCACAAGATAGGCTTTTGTTATTATCGTTAAATCATCTGATTTTCTCGGATCACAAAATGAGGAGAGAGAGAGAGAGAGAGAGAGAGAGAGAGAGAGAGAGAGAGAGAGAGAGAGAGAGAGAGAGAGGAGAGAGAGAGAATAGTTTCTATTACTATTCACTAATTGAAAATTATAATTAATCTTTTTGATTATTATGAGCATCTTATCTAGCTATCGTTATAAGGCATAAATCTAAGTGAACCTAAGGTTATAGGTTGCCATATTTCACTATAAAATATTTGGTTTTCTTCCTGTGATTTGCCTAATCTGTACATATATATATATATAAATATATATATATATATATATATATATATATATATATATATATATATATATATATATATGTATATATATAAACATATATATATATATATATACATATATATATACATACATACATATATATATATATATATATATATATATATATATATATATATATATATATATATATATATATATATATGTATATATGTATATATATTTATTTATATACATATATATATGAGAGAGAGAGAGAGAGAGAGAGAGAGAGAGAGAGAGAGAGAGAGAGAGAGAGAGAGAGAGAGAGAGAGAGAGAGAGAGAGAGAGAGAGAGAGAGAGAATTTTTTAATTGCGATCCATTAATTGAAAATAACAGATAACATTTCTACTGTAGTTATCACGGCCATTCAACTTTTAAATAAGTACTTCAACAACCAAGGGAAAAATGCGCTGGATTTCACTATAACTTCGTGAATTTCAGCAGTCAATCAAAGATGTCATTTATTTGACAAGCGCTATGGTGATGAAATCATTAGTCTTAATTTTTCCAACATATTGATTTCAAAGTGTCTTTACTTATGTAAATTTGGTGGAAATTACTTTGACAATTCTATGTACTATATAATTTGGACAAAGCATATTTTTGGTAAATTAGAGTGCTACAAATCCTTGTGCTCTAATATTGAAAAATAGCCCAATAAGGATAGAGAGGAAACCTTTTTTTATAGCTTGTTTAACACACACACACACACACAAAAAAAATCGCTGCAAGTTTGAACTTATACGTTTTGCCGATTAAACTGACAGGTTAGGAAGATCTTTCCTCAATATAGTTACAGCTTGAATGAAAAATCCCAGGATATTGAATAGTCTTGAGCCTTGTGATGGAGAAGGCATAACTGTTATAAAGAACTTAATACTTAGTACTATGCATAGTCCGTGGAAGATCTGAATGTGAAGCATTGCCAAAATCATGAAAAATCTGATGTATAATGCGTGCAAAACTAATTGAACAGTGGTGCTAAGAATTATTGTTCTGATTATGAATAAGTAATTCATTAAACTGTAATTATTTGTAAGAAAAAAAAAAAACATTCAAAAACATTCTGATGAGATTCAGCAGTTGAAGGATACACAAACACAAAAAATAAAATATTGTAAACAAGGTATAATGAAAGAATTTGAAAATTCTTCAGAATAGACTGGCTACCAAAAATCTTAAATGATTCTCAAAAAGCGTTGTTTTTAAATTGATAAAGAAACCAACCAATTGGTTTTTTCAGAAGTAATTTTACAAGCATGTATTCTACTGAAAATTTCAAAGGTGTACATAGTTGAAATTATACTATCAATGCAAATATTAGTCCTCTACTTACTTGTAATCATACGTTGAGTTAGGTAGGGTTCACCCTCAGGGCCTATAGTTTACGCCAAGCACAAATATTAGCTAGATATCTTCTACAGATTTAGCAACCCAAGTGGTACATTCAGGAGATGAATTAGGGTAAAGAGAGTAGCATAATCTGCTTATGCAGTGATCCTGTTTTTAGACCAAACCACATATCTTGTGCATGTAGTATGAAAAGTAATGGACCAAGAACACTATCCTGTAGAACATCATATTTCACATTCTTGTACTCATTATGGTGCTTATCAAAACAACTCTTTGCAATATTCTAGTTCAAAATTTATTAATGATGCAATGATAAGACCCAAATACTACAAAAAGTTTGAATATGGATTCAATTTTCTCTTGATAAACATGGTCAAAGGTAATGCTAAATCAATGGGAAATTATACAAAATGGCCAATAACCTAAGATTCGAAGATTCTTTGAGGAAACTCATGAGGGGAATTTAGGTTAAAAAAATAGGACATTGATGTATCCTGGTATATATTATATTAACAAAGATTTTTCGTAACCTTTATGCTATCATGAACGACCGAAATCATACTCCTACCATTCGAGTCTTTTTTCTAGACTATATATATTTATGTAAGCTGTTGATATGGGTTTATATAGTCTCACGAAGTAAGTAATACGAAATTTTGACTCCTAACGGCTAACAAATCTAATATGTTTAGAAGAGTTTCTTACTAGGTAATCAAAAGTATGTCTGTTTTATTCCTGATTAAGAACTATTAGTACGAAAAGCTCGTCTAGTATTGGACGACGATTATTAAAAAGGTGGAGTTTATCGAGTCTTGACCAAAACCACAACTAGAGCATTGTTTATGTAAGCAAAGAAGCAATAATATATATTCAAATATGGAATACAATACTGAATATCTCTTAGAGTCTACACCATTTGCTGTGAGTATTTATTAAGCATTATTTTGATCAAGTATCTAGTATATATATATATATATATATATATGTATATATATATATATATGTATATATATATATATATATATATATATATATATATATATATATATATATATATATATATATATGTATATATATATGTATATATATATATATATATATACACACATATATATATATATATATATATATATATATATATAATATGCATGCATAGTATATATATTTGCGTATAAATTTATATATTATTATGTCTTTGCATAGCTATGTTCGTAATCCATGGGAGTCATGGAATATGCACCCTTAAGATAATGATAAATAAGATAAAATATTTTACCTAAGAAACCAGTATCCAAAGTAAAATATCTTTCAAGAATCATATTTAGTAATAATTATTCCATCCCATTAGAATGCTAATGTGTTAGAATTCGCTGTGTATTTCAGTACGCTCGCAATTGCCATAAATAGTAAATATTATTATAACAATATAACCATAGTGCTTCGCAACTCTTGATAGCAATATCCTGCAGCTGTTGTTAACGAATGCGGTTACATGTGGCATTGGCTTAAGTAATATATATATATATATATATATATATATATATATATATATATATATGTATGTATATATATATATTTATATATATGTATATGTATATATATATATATATATATATATATATATGTATATATATATTTATATATATGTATATGTGTATATATATATATATATGTATATATATATATATATATATATATATATACATATATATATATATATATATATATATATATATATATATATATATTTATATATATACATATATATATATATATGTATATAGATAAATATATATATATATATATATATATATATATATATTTATATATATATATACATATATATATATATATATATATATATATATATATATATATATATATATATATATATATGTATATATATACAAACATATATATATATATATATATATATATATATATATATATATATGTATATATATATATATATATATATATATATATATATATATATATATATATATATATATATATATATATATTGAGATATGAAACTGCAACATACAAATATATGTAATGAAATTTTCTTCTTCTATATTTTAACTAATCAATTTGATGCAGTTATAGTGTTCTCTTTTCTCATTTATACTATTCGTAAATTGAAGTGGATTTGAATACGATTTCAAATGGCCTTAGGATTTTGATGCTTTTAGAGGCCTTTAAAATCTAATAGTAAATGGACTTGAAATTAAAATAAGAAATGATTTACGTTTACGAAACTGTTAGATAGACGAATCTATCAATCATAACAGATTTCCTTTTTTTCCCGCATCAATTTCCCTTATATTATAAAATTAATAGAGTTCCTATCATCTGTTAATCAAATATATTATACAATAGTATACATTGCTTGTAATGTTGTTCTTACGTTCATCTTAGGTTTATTTTACAATTCTGATTGATTATCATGGCTCGCTGGTTTCTGTTGTGGTTTTGCAAATGTATATTTGACCTCATCACTCCATATTTTGCTTCCTGATCAAATTGCTCAGACCTGATATATTATTATTTTTTCTTTAATTTCAGGATATCTAAAAATTGCCAAACGATCAGAGAGAGAGAGAGAGAGAGAGAGAGAGAGAGAGAGAGAGAGAGAGAGAGAGAGAGAGAGAGAGAGAGAGAGAGAGAGAGAGAGTAATTAGATAACATTTTGATCTAGTAATTATAGATGTTATTGACTCATTGTGTTATGAGTTATGTAGTTATTAGTTACGATTGATGAAAAAAAAAGTGTTAGGGTAATGAAATAAATCTACGGGTTTAGAGTATCTTATTTCACTATATCGAAGTTACTTTTTTGTACTGTTGCTGAAAATCTTTAATGTTATTTACAAGTTACGTTTATCCGTGTAAATGGACCCTATTCAAGAATTTTTCTTGAGACCACGTACATTATTCCAAACATTTGTTATACTTAAAAAACAAAAAAAAAAAAAAATAAATAAATAAAAAAAAAAACGGTATTGCTAAATAACATTTGCACGCACACTCTTATGTTTTTAGGGTTTACAAATTTTAAGATATATTCTTTTGTGATCTGGTTTAACAACGAATCGCAGAAGACAGGTACATTTGGCACATTGAAGATTTTTTTTGGTTATTTAATTTTGTTTTTTAATAAAAATGTGTGAATGTCATCTCATGAAGTAATTACTTTAGAATGTTAACTCTTAATGGACAATAGATTTCAGAGTATGTTTATAGTTGAGGGTTAGTAGTTAAGCCAAAGTAAATGTATATCTTATTCTTATCTAGTAACTAACGGTAGTTTATAAGAATGCCAATGTGGTAAGCGACATCCTACACTAGAGTTCTGTTTACGTAAGCAAAGTGAAAATATCATAGACTTTAAAATGTGAGAAAAATCATACTAAATCTCAACCAGAGCTTCTGTTGTAGACTGTCTAAAAATAAAGATATTCTACAGAAAGCAGCTTAGAAATTTAGGCTTGAATATCAATTCATCTATTTCTAATAGTTCCTTCTGTCTTACGAAAATTGAAAGTACGTTAGTTTGAGTCACAGTAAGTTAGGTATCATATTGTTTCAAGCTTCTCATAAATCGGAATCTTTTATGGTTGGACAAAGTAGTTACGAAAATAACTTTTTCATATTTGATAATAATGTTTCAAACACATACGGATTAGTTCTTATTTGAATTACTTTAAGATTTGTATTAGTTATTATAAAAGAATAGATCAATAAAAACTTTTATAAGATTTGAATTATATTGACATCTCAGTATTAGCACCCTTGAAAC
>NC_090726.1:164253079-164263079 GCF_036898095.1 Palaemon carinicauda
AGTATTCCCTTATTTGTCGAGAAAACTAGAAAACAAGAAGAGTTGAATTTCAAGGTATGAAAATAAATATCATTTTTAAAATATTTCGTGGGATTATGAATTACCTAAATAGAAAAAGCATTAATTCTTCTTTCCTTCTCTCAATATCTCCCTCTTCACTATCAGTAGTTAAACGATTATATTATTCTAGATGGTCACATAAGACACTAATGGATTTTTAATGATACTATAAAAAGTTATGGTATAACATTTACCTAAGTTTGATATGAAAAAGTAAGGTCTGGAAGAACGGAGAATGGAGCGCTTCTGAAAAGTCACATTTTCCCCTTTGATATCTTTTTTGGGGGGACATGAATGGTGTGAAGTGAAAAATTACCAATAAAGAAAAATCCAAATTTATATTTTTTTTTTAATTTATTAAATGATTATAAATGCATAAAGAGTTTGACAATTCTCATAATTTTGAATGGTGTATCACGCGTTACATGTTTTGGCATCTGGATTGGACACCAAAACACATATAATTCTTGGTAACATTTTATTGATTTTTTTCTAATTTCTTTATTAACACAAAGCATATCCAAAACGATTATTTACCGTTACAACTGTGTTGGTTTTTTAAAATTTTCCTTGTAACTTGAACGAATTAGTTAAAACTATTTTCTATAATATTAAAACAACAGTATTTTATAGCAATACGTTTTACACTAGGAGTCTCAATGACATCAACTATGACAGCATAATTAGTGGGGAATGCTTCTCAACCCTAAAACTGATATGCTTACTCATCAGCTCAGAATAATGTATATTCCTCATGTATACGTATATAGGTATATTAGTGGGAAAGTTACACCGGGGCTGGATGACGACCAGCTTAAATGTAGTTACTCAAGGAACGCATTTTGTGTCTTTTTATGTAATGATTTCATACGAAGTTTAAGCTGAAATTATCAAATTACAAAACTTTAGTATACTCAACAGTGTCAAATTCATAACAACGCACTTGAACAATTATTATATAGGGAACAAGGGGTGCTAGATCACACATTAATTAGACATTCACCTTTTACCACCAAAAATTCATTCCTAATCTCTCTCTCTCTCTCTCTCTCTCTCTCTCTCTCTCTCTCTCTCTCTCTCTCTCTCTCTCTCTCTCTCGTTTCACAAAATATTTTGATTTAATATCAAGAATATATCATAACTGAAAGGCCTGCTAAATGCAAAGCTTACTCGATTAAAAATAATAAACAAATAAATAAGCAAAGAAGACAGAAATTCATGATGAAAGGGTCAGAAATATTAAGAAGATACACGCTCCATAGTTCATCATTGTTTTGAGGGTAGGAAATAACATATCCAGTTTTATTTTATGATATTGCTTACACGCATACATACAATATTTGTCACCAGAATCAAAGACGTTTAAATCAGTTATATTTTCTTCAAAATATAAACTCAAATTTGCCATTGTATTTAGTAATGTTCAAAACTGTTATGGGAAGCCCCTGTGGATCTAACCCTAACAAATGAATACAATTCTGGTATAATCGTAATAAGAACATACTTTATATTTTATCTGAACTTTAAATTCTCAGAATAAAAAAAGGTATCATGCAAAAGAGTTCTATGCTACATCCGATGAAAAAAAAAAAAAAGTTTTGTATCTGAGTATTAATCAAAGTATGATATATCTATATACAATATCTTAGCATTTTGTAAGTAATCGGATACACAATGTTAATTCTAATCTTCTGATTTTTATTACAATGAAATCCTTAGGGTATTTTTAAAGTCTAACGCTAATGTAATTACATTAAGCTTAGCAAAATCATTTGATATTCCCTACTATTATTTCATAACTTTAAAACTAAAATTTTAATAACCAGGTCAAACATTAGGGATATTCTATTCTATTGTTTGAAATTTAGAAATTAATAATTTTCTTCAATGGAGAGATATCCATAACTTTTACCAATAAGAGTGTATGAACAAAATGAGTAGAGGAAAATTATATTTTAAAACATTTGAAATGTCAAACACATTAACTGAAGCCTGTATTTAAATCGTAGAGGAAAAATGTGAGGTTTGATAAGGTCAATAGTTATATTCAGTATATATAAATTCTATTTACTATGCATTGTTTCAAAGTAGCTGTAATATGTAAAGGTAGTTGCGGTATTGATACTAAACTAGTTTCATACATACATACATAGATACATACATACATACATACATAAACACAAAAATATATATATGGATATATATATATATATATATATATATAAACATATATATATATATATATATATATATATATATATAAACATATATATATGTTTATATATATATATATGTTTATATACATATATAAATATATATATATATATATATATATATATATATATATATATTATATATATATATACATATATATATATATCTAGGCTATACACACACACACACATATATATATATATATATATATATATACAGTATATATATATATATATATATATATATATATATATATATATATATATATATATATATATATATATATATGTATGCATTCATATATATTTACACGAAGTTTCCTTACTTGAAAATGTTTACAAAAAAAAAAAAAATATTCTAGCAGCGTGTGACCCATTTTTCACTTCTAGGTCTGCATCTTTTATGTGCTTCATTTTACTTGAGGTCGTTGGATAATAACTCAATGGGTGGTTATAGAGAGAGAGAGAGAGAGAGAGAGAGAGAGAGAGAGAGAGAGAGAGAGAGAGAGAGAGAGAGAGAGAGAGAGAGAGAGAGAGAGAATATAATAAAAGGAGTATTTTAAACGAATGAAATATTCTTAAATAAGAGAAACTATGATTTTAGGTGCCGAGTAGATTGAACACTACAGAGAACATTCACAAATAACTTTCAATATAGTTTTTTAATTTTTTCTCAGACAGAAAAAAAAGTGAATAATTATTCATATGACCTATTTTCTGTTCTTATGGCTGTTCACAGAAGGAAGCTAATTCTAATCTGTCATAGCTCATTCATGTCGAATCTTTAATGATTCACATGTTAAAAATTTAATTTTGATTAATTGAAACAGTTGGTAAATAGCAGGGAAGCGGACATATTCAATAATGTATGAATGAGAACAGAACCGGAAGCAAGGAAATATGACAGTTTTGATATAGAATTCTGGGATATCTGACCGAGAGAGACTGAAAATTGACGATGTAAGATTATCATCCTAAGATGAAAGTTATGCATGAAATGGTATGAACATGTGGTAAGGGTGGTTGAGAAAGGAGTGAAGAGGTTTTGCGTGGAATGTATAGCGCTAAGTAAAGATTAATTTCAGTGAAAAAAGTAAATTAGTTTTTGAAGAGAAAGAAGTGTTTGCCTTAGGAAACTAATTGACAATGGAAGAAACAAGGACATACTATGGTTATGAAGATGAGCTATATTGATCACATTCACAATGGGAAAAATATTGCAATAACATTTTTTAGTGGAGCAGATTTTGAAAATATTCTTCATCGATTTATTAGCATCTGATTACATTTTACTTTTGTATATGTTATTAGTTAAAATTTGAAATAATTTAACGTCCATTTAACAAGCGAAAAACCTGAAAAATATCCTTTTTTATATCAATACATTTAAGAATCATATAGTGAAAGAGCAAAATGAGCAAGATCAAAGACTACGGACTATTTACTTGATTCTGATCTAACAGAAAGCCTCCCAAAATCCATTCCAAGTTCTGGAAACCAGTTGGACTTCGTTGAGCACCAGATTATCCATTTTCGTTTCTCTGTGATCTCTGAGGATCCAACCCATTGCCCTACTAGCAGGAGTGACTTTGCCGAACGTTATATTGATCTGGGTTGAGATTATAATCTCCATGAGAATATTACGTAGTAATTTCGTTACATAGAAAGATGTTTCAACTTTTGCTTTCAGTTTGATGTGAAGTCGGTTGCTTTAAATAATATACGCATTAAGTCTTATATTCTAAATATATTAAGCTTTATTGTCAATTAAATATACTGGTCTTTAATTCAAATAATTTCAATATATAATTTGCATTTTTTCCAGTACTCCTTTAGGTCATCAGTTGATATGAATGTATAGGAAAGAGAGAAAATTGTATTTGTGCAAAGAAAAAATCTGTTTAATAATATTATTATTATTATTATTATTATTATTATTATTATTATTATCATTATTATTATTATTATTAATAATAATAATAATAATAATAATAATAATAATAATAATAATAATAATAATAATAATAATAATAATAATATTACCCTGCATTGTAATAAGCTCAATAAAGTAAAACATAACATTTATATATAAGAATACAGTTAGCAATGATATCTTGGAAATAAGACGCAGTACTGAAATATCTATTATCTAATGTATTATAATTGAGTTTTGCATCTACCCCCATTGAATTAAGCACCCTAGCTCGCATTCTCTCTCTCTCTCTCTCTCTCTCTCTCTCTCTCCTCTCTCTCTCTCTCTCTCTCTCTCTCTCTCTCTCTCTCTCTCTCATAAAAATACAAAAACACACATACGAAGGTACATACATTTTGAATAATTTTTCTTTTCAAAAACATTGAAGATAGGTTTACATAGCACCGATGGAATTTTCTTTATAATCTTCTAAAGAAAGGACGAATGAGATAAAAAAAAAAGCATATTGCGGAATAGTTGTTGTTCGTATTTTGATTTTTCTGAAGGGTAGCCTGATTATAAAAATAATAAAAAAAAAATGATGTATGATGATATGAAAACGCGATTGATAAAATATTTAAATATACTTTACCAGAAAAGCACAATCAAGGATATTAAGTAAATATGTAAAATTGAGAAAAAAAATATGAATAAGTGAAATTTAGTACATACATACATATACCAAAGGCACTTCCCCCAATTTTGGGGGGTAGCCGACATCAACAAAGAAACAAAACAAAAAGGGGACCTCTACTCTCTACGTTCCTTCAGCCTAACCAGGGACTCAACCGAGTTCATCTGGTACTGCTAGGGTGCCACAGCCCAACCTCCCACATTATCCACCACAGATGAAGCTTCATAATGCTGAATCCCCTACTGCTGCTACCTCTGCGGTCATCTAAGGCACTGGAGGAAGCAGCAGGGCCTACCGGAACTGCGTCACAATCGCTCGCCATTCATTTCTATTTCTAGCACGCTCTCTTGCCTCTCTCACATCTATCCTCCTATCACCCAGAGCTTTCTTCACACCATCCATCCACCCAAACCTTGGCCTTCCTCTTGAACTTCTCCCATCAACTCTTGCATTCATCACCTTCTTTAGCAGACAACCATTTTCCATTCTCTCAACATGGCCAAACCACCTCAACACATTCATATCCACTCTAACCGCTAACTAATTTCTTACACCCGTTCTCTCCTTCACCACTTCGTTCCTAACCCTATCTACTCGAGATACACCAGTCATACTCCTTAGACACTTCATCTCAAACACATTCAATTTCTGTCTCTCCATCACTTTCATTCCCCACAACTCCGATCCATACATCACAGTTGGTACAATCACTTTCTCATATAGAACTCTCTTTACATTCATGCCCAGCCCTCTATTTTTTACTACTCCCTTAACTGCCCCCAACACTTTGCAACCTTCATTGACTCTCTGACGTATATCTGCTTCCACTCCACCATTTGCTGCAACAACCTACCCCAAGTACTTAAACTGATCCACCTCCTCAAGTAACTCTCCATTCAACATGACATTCAACCTTGCACCACCTTCCCTTCTCGTACATCTCATAACCTTACTCTTACCCACATTAACTCTCAACTTCCTTCTCTCACACACCCTTCCAAATTCTGTCACTAGTCGATCAAGCTGCTCTTCTGTCTCTGCCACCAGTACAGTATCATCCGTAAACAGCAACTGATTTACCTCCCATTCATGGTCATTCTCGCCTACCAGTTTTAATCCTCGTCCAAGCACTCGAGCATTCACCTCTCTCACCACTCCATCAACATACAAGTTAAACAACCACGGCGACATCACACATCCCTGTCTCAGCCCCACTCTCACCGGAAACCAATCACTCACTTCATTTCCTATTCTAACACATGCTTTACTACCTTTGTAGAAACTTTTCACTGCTTGCAACAACCTTCCACCAACTCCATATAACCTCATTACATTCCACATTGCTTCCCTATCAACTCTATCATATGCTTTCTCCAGATCCATAAACGCAACATACACCTCCTTACCTTTTGCTAAATATTTCTCGCATATCTGCTTAACTGTAAAAATCTGATTTATACAACCCCTACCTCTTCTAAAACCACCCTGTACTTCCAAGATTGCATTCCCTGTTTTATCCTTAATCCTATTAATCATTACTCTACCTTACACTTTTCCAACTACACTCAACAAACTAATACCTCTTGAATTACAACACTCATGCACATCTCCCTTACCCTTATATAGTGGTACAATACATGCACAAACCCAATCTACTGGTACCATTGACAACACAAAACACATAGTAAACAATCTCACCAACCATTCAAGTACAGTCACACCCCCTTCCTTCAACATCTCACCTTTCACACCATCCATACCAGATGCTTTTCCTACTCTCGTTTCATCTAGTGCTCTCCTCACTTCCTCTATTGTAATCTCTCTCTCATTCTCATCTCCCATCACTGGCACCTCAACACCTGGAACAGCAATTATATCTGCCTCCCTATTATCCTCAACATTCAGCAAACTTTCAAAATATTCCGCCTACCTTTTCCTTGCCTCCTCTCCTTTTAACAACCTTCCATTTCCATCTTTCACTGTCTCTTCAATTCTTGCGCCAGCCTTCCTTACTCTCTTCACTTCTTTCCAAAACTTCTTCTTATTCTCTTCATATGACTGACCCAATCCCTGACCCCACCTCAGGTCAGCTGCTCTCTTTGCCTCACGTACCTTGCGCTTTACTTCCACATTTTTCTCTCTATATTTTTCATACTTCTCTATACTATTACTCTGCAGCCATTCTTCAAAAGCCCTCTTTTTCTCTTCCACTTTTACCTTCACTCCTTCATTCCACCATTCACTGCCCTTCCTCATGCTGCCTCCAACAACCTTCTTGCCACATACATCACTTGCAATTCCAACAAAATTTTCTTTTGCTAACTTCCACTCCTCCTCTAAATTACCAGTTTCTCTTACTCTCACCTCGTCATATGCCATTTTCAACCTTTCCTGATATTTACTTTTTACCCTCGGTTTTATTAGCTCTTCAACCCTCACTAGCTCCCTTTTACATCCCCCTACTCTATTCCCCCACTCTTTTGCTACAACTAATTTTCCTTCCACCAAAAAATTATAAGACATACCGTTAGCCATACCCCTAAACACGTGCACGTCTTTCAATCTTCCAAACATTCTTCTAGTTATCAACACATAATCCATTAATGCCCTTTCTACTACTCTTCCCTTTGCCACTCTTACCCATGTATAATTATTTTTATCTTTCTTTCTAAAAAAGATAGTACTTATTACCATCTCTTGTTCAACACACATATCTACCAGTCTCTCACCACTCTCATTTTCACCTGGTACGCCATACTTCCCAATGACACCTTCTACCTCCCCAGCGCCCACTCTAGCATTTAAGTTACCCATGACAACTACATAATTCCTTCTACCCAGTCCTTCTACACATCTAGTTAATTCATTCCAGAACTCATTCCGCTCTTCTTCACTTTTCTCACTACCTGGCCCATACGCACTGACAAACGCCCAACATTTCCTACCCAACCTAACCCTTACCCACATTAACCTAGATGATATCTCCTTCCATTCCACTACTTTACCTGTCATCCATTTACTCAGCAATAACGCCACACCCTCTTTCGCTCTTTCTCTTTCAATCCCAGACACTCTACCAGACATTTCACCAAACATCACTTCACTCTTTCCTTCCATCTTTGTCTTACACAAGGCCAATACATCCATCCTTCTACTTCTAAACATACTTCCAATCTCACATCTTTTACTCTCTATCGTACTACATCCACGCACATTCAAACACCCCAAAACTAGAGAGCGGGGAACAGTCACTCTCCCCCCAGCTCCATCTCTTTGTCTTTGTCTCGTAGGATTTTTATACAGGAGAGGGGGTTCCCAGCCCTCTTGTCCCGTCCCTTTTAGTCGCCTCTTACGACACGCAGGGATAACGTTGGCGCTATTCTAATTTTTATATGCATTACAAAAAATTACAAAAAAATATTATAACATTCTACATTAAATAATTAAATGATAATATGCAAAAATATACGTATAAATTGACCATGAAAAAAATTTAGACGAGGAAAATTCTCCTTAAAGGATTGATAAAACTTCCGATTCAATTTGTCTCCTAACGTTGTCATGTGATAATGCAAGTATTAATTTATCTATCCTTGTTTCTCCAATGAGTTTCTTTTTTTCAGTCTGCCTCAGGTTTATTTTTAGATGTTGCCATATAATAAACTTCATTCATTAGTCGAATATTTATATACTTTTCCTCTACATTTTCATGGAAATAGAATGTAATATGTTTAAACAATGCATTGCACAGGGAAATCCTCATTTTAATATTCTTCAACAAATTGAGATAATGGTGGATATATACATATGTATGTATGTATATATATATATATATATATATATATATATATATATATATATATGTATGTATGTGTGTGTATGTACGTATGTATATATATATATATATATATATATATATATATATATACATATATAGATATATATATATATATATATATATATATATATATATATATATATATATATATATACATATATATATGTATATATATATATATACAGTATATATACATACAGTATATATATATATATATATATATATATATATATATATATATATATATATATAGATATATATATGCATATATAAATATATGTGTTTATATATGTATATATATATATATATATATATATATATATGTATAGATGTATATATATATATATATATATATATATATGCATATATAAATATATGTGTTTATATATGTATATATATATATATATATATATATATATATATATATATGTGTGTGTGTGTGTGTGTGTGTGTGTGCCTGTGTCTGTCTGTGTCTGTGTGTGTGTTATCAAAGGTAATCCTATATCTGCGAAAATATTCACTCATACAGAAATAATATGGAATGATAAAATCGATAGAAATAGAGGAGCCACAATAATTTAGGCGAAAAACTCTCTGTATTCCCCTCATCCCGGTTATCTGAGTATAATCGATATAAAATTAATTATTATTCAACATGGCTGAAAGGTAACGACAAATGTAAATTTTAAGCAAGAAAACGTCCACTAAACCAAAATCTATATGCCTGAAAAAGATGAAATTTCATAATTTCTTATCGCATATGATTAAGGTCTAAAGCTTGTTTATTCCTGTTTGAAACAACAGTGTAACATTGTACATGAATATCTATACAACTAATTGCAACAAATACCCAAACCTTTTATAGTTTATGTAAAAAATGAAATGTTATTTTTATATTTTTTTTCGACATAAAAAATAAAAAAATAAAAATAAACGAGTTGAATGAAAGACTTTATCAAGAAAATATTCATAGTTTCCCTTTTCAATGTTAGAAATTTCCTCTCTCTTTTGCAAGATAAAATTCCACTAATGGTCATGAATACCCATTGGAAGCGATAACAGGGATCACAATACTTATAAACTGCGTGAGAGAAAACTTAATTTGAATCGAACAGAAAGTCAGGAAGTGGAATCTTTTACAGTCTAAGTTTTTGTTTTTCCTTTATCCGTAGCAAAGTTGAATGCAGCAATTAGATTTGATATGAGAGGACATATACGAATTAGATCCCCGAGATTCCAGATCATTCTATACTCTGTCAAGTTAATGTGGTTATTTTTACGAT
>NC_090726.1:164273079-164275579 GCF_036898095.1 Palaemon carinicauda
TCGCATCCTCTCTGATAATGGCATGACAATGGAAATTTCATGGTATAAATTACCCCGTATATTCAGTGAAAATAATTCCAATTGAATATTTATTTGCGCATATTTTCACATGTATGAGTTCCAATGAAAATGGTTGATTCAATTTTTTGATCTAAATTTGTTTTATGGTACCGGTCATAAGGGACGGGAGCTAATAAATAAATAAATAAATAAATAAATAAATAAATATATATATATATATATATATATATATATATATATATATATATATATATATATATATATATAATATATATATATATATCGCTCTAATAGAATATTAGTATAATTTGTTCAGTCAACTAAACATGTATTGTACTACCTGGTTTTTCATGATAAATGCAATTTAAAAGATATACCTGTACGGTTTAAACATATTATAAGGAAGAAGGTAAAATCCCCAAGCCTCTACTGTCATTCATCAATTGCCTTATTCAATTAAGCACTCTGTCAAAAAAGCTAATATTTTCCGGTAACCGTTACACACATTTTAGAATGAAGGTATCAAATATACTGAAGGCATGTTTTGCTCATAGTGCAAAATATATTACTGGCCTTCATTAGAGAAAAAAACGAAATTTGCAACCATGGAATGCATATCCATTTGCCTAAATTTGGATCTACATTAGCCATTGGTGTGAAAGACTTAGGATCCTCCGAGGCTCTTCAAATGTCAAAATTACAAGTTATTTTATAATTGTAGCAAGGATGGCACTTATGTGTTTTCATATAAATTCCAAAATCAAGTATTATCAAAGTAAGTTGAAACCAGAATAATTCGGCATCCCTATATTTTTATTACTAGAACATATAACGTATATGTAGACATGCATATGTGTATATATATACACACACACACACACACACACACACACACATATATATATATATATATATATATATATATATTATATATATATATACATATATATTTATGTATTTATATATATATTCATATATATATATATATATATATATATATATACATTTATATGTATATATATATGTATGTATATATATATATATATAAATATATATATATATATATATATATATATATATATATATATATATATATATATATATATATATATATATATATATATGTATATATATATGATAGAGAGAGAGAGAGAGAGAGAGAGAGAGAGAGAGAGAGAGAGAGAGAGAGAGAGAGAGAGAGAGAGAGAGAGAGAGAGAGAGAGAGAGAGACTTTAGTGTGTCATGCACCATTGAAAAATAAAAGATCAAAGTTTTGATCCAAACGACTTTTCATACGTGACGCTTTATTCTATTTATATTTCCGGGTCTAGGTCGTATTGAAAATTTTCACTAAACAATATATGAAATTGAATATGGTACTTTTTTCTTACTCTTGATACACATACGATTTAATTATTCATTCCGTAGAATAAGGACGTTTGCTTGCATTGCCAGTTTCTTCTTTTAAATATAGTTTTTGATCTCTATTATCTTGTACGCTGGTTATATGCTCCCCCCATTGGATAAATATCTTACATTAATTTCTTAAGACAACAGTTAATATATATACCAGGTTTGTAAAGATTAATTCAATTCATTACTGATTATGTAAAACAAATGACATTGGAATTTGTTTGGCTGATAACTTTTACAATGCTAGATATCAAAACGAGTAATGACTGGTAAAAGGAAAATCAATTTTATTTCGTAAAGAAGAAACTTATTCGTTGAAAAAACTTTAATGAGTTTTCCAGTGTAGCATTTGTTCCTCGAGTTTGTACTTCTTCTCATGATTTTTTTATTTGTGGGGTGGTAGCAGAGGTAGGTTAATCAAACAACCTGCTTTAATTGCTATTTCCTCTTGCTGGATGTATCATTTCAACACCCATTTTTCTAATTCTTAAGATATGATTTAAATTGCATGCATGTTCCCATATCAAAATGCTCTGTGAAATTTGACATAGATTCTCAGGATTTCTGGATCATCGATGTGTTACTTAAGATAGTAGTTTTCTTTTGCGACAAATGATAGAGACACAACAGAGACATCTTTTAAACTCCGGTTGAGCTCCTCATCAGATTGACCTCTTGGTTTTATAAGTGGTTGAAAATTACCCAGTTTAATGAATGTTGAATTTCTCAGTCATTGTGTCTATATTATTCTCTTTATGCCACCTCTCACGTGTGTTTTTAAATCTAAATTTAGCTGTATTGCAGCATTAAGTTGACTAGCTTCTTCTTTTAACTAATACATTCCCTCTCTTAAAATCATTGTTGATATAACGAATGATACTTCTTTTAGATTTTGTTTAACATTCCTATCATAAGTTAATAGAAAATAGAACAAATTACATTATCTATCTATTATCGTCATGCCATCGAAAGCGATGTAGGTTCTATATGATACACTATGAAGTATTAATCAATTCACATAATTCATTTCCTGAGCCTGTATTCCTCACCTATTTAGTCATCATAA
>NC_090726.1:164278079-164283079 GCF_036898095.1 Palaemon carinicauda
TTATTATTATTATTATTATTATTATTATTATTATTATTATTATTATTATTATTATTATTAACAATGAAATCAATATAGTTAAATTAACATTTAACATTGTCTGTGGAACATTGGTAAATGAGTGATAGCTTACTATTACATCATTTCATTGCTATAATTGTCTCTTATATATCAGATGTAATTTTATTCTTCATGAAAAACCTATGTTAACCATTATAGAAAACATATTTATTCCACGAAAATAAAAAAGAATTAGACTGAATAAAACTTATAAAATGATAAAGTATCAGTATAAAGATATTTTCTAGTCCTCTTTTCTTCAACCAATTCTAGCACAAGTTGAATTTACTCAAACTGTGTAGGCATAATATAACGTTGTTACAAAATTTGAAAAACAGGCGATATTTTAAAAAATTGTTTCCCATATGTATTGTACTATCTATAGTTAATTATTTAGTTTGTAATTAGTTAATGGATTCCATTAAACGTGTTATGAAAAAAGAAATGATTTATTTATTTTGTAAACATTATGAAATAGTCCAACCTTCTTTTGTGTCAATATAGAAATGAGTTACTGTAATGTGGTAGAGAACATATGCAACATAATTATTATGTTGTAAGGAGAAAAATTTGTTTCAACTTCCACAATTGCACATTTCATGCGTGATGTTGTTGATGTGATGGTGTTAAAATAAAGGAAATTTTCAGAGTTAGTTTGCATATCTAGAATGATTATGCAAGGCTACAGATTAATACTTGTTCTTTTTTATATATTTTGATCTCAGGACGTCGTATAATTTTTTTTTTCAAGTGATCCAGTTTATTTATTAGAGAAAATTGCATTTACATGTGTTCAAACCCAAATGCTAATCATCCACATACGAATGAACGATTTATATATCATATTAGCCTATAGCGACCATTTTTCAATCACAACATGATATGTTGTAAAGACAATAAAAGTGAATATCATATGAATTCATCATAACTAATGCAGCCTGAATACCTGCTTTCTAGTTCCATCTACTTTTACCGCAAGAAGATAAAAAGTTGTTTTCACAATAAATCCCTTGAATAACCGTTAAAAGCGATAATATGAGGCAATACTTAGAGAAGCAGTAGTTTTCTTAATACTTCTTCTATACGATTTAAATATAGTTCTGGAACAGCCTCCAGTATTTGGATTTTAACATCAAAATCCAGTAGATAGTTTCCTGAACTGGTAAAAAAATTATGTTTTCAGGCTGAAAGGGAGTTCTGCTGATAGGAAAAATTTAATTATAACTTTAACGAAGTTATGTCGCTAGATTGCTGATAGGACGGACAACTGCGTGAAGAATTTCTTGTTTGATTTTATGTGGTCTTTTTTTACTTTGTGAGGGAAATGAACTTTTAACTCACATTACTGAATAGTACTTCCGAAGAATAATGTAGTCACATGAGGAAGTAAAAACAAGGAAATTGTTTTATTTTTTTTTTAATACAAACTAGTAAATTAGGGCTTGGTGAAAATTATAGAGCATGAAATTGAACCTTAACAAAACTCAAAGTATAACTGTAAGTAGACCGAGGACAGTGGCTCATCAACATTCCGATCTCTGCATTAATAACTTTTTTTCTTTACTACATACTACAACTTTAAAATTTTAAGAGTGTCAATTGAATACAAATTTACTTTTGAGAAACACATTTGGTTTTTTGTTCATCAATCACAGAAAAAAGCATTTTAAAATTTTCGTTGAAGAATCTATACCGAAAAAATATTATTCTCCTCTGTGTTTTTCACCTTAAAAAAAAAAGAGAAAAAAATAAGAATAAGCATGACACAAGAGGTTAACTCCACTATACGCTTGTAATCATTGCCATATCACTAAACAAAAACATTATATACGAAAATTACAAACTGAAGCTTCTAACATGATTTGCGAATATTTGTGAGTTGCTGGCCTTTATTACACACCGAAACACATATCATAGTCAGCATGTTTTTACTTAAGAGCCAGCAAGTATTATGTATCCTTAAATCCTAAAGAAAATAAGAGTTGTATCAAAAGATAATATAACTATCAGAGTGTACACTTCTCTAACTATCTGAGAATGTTTGCTAATGAAGTGTTGGAAAGGAAGAAAAAAAAACATCTTGGATGCTTAGAGCACATTAATTATCAAATCCAAACACGAGAATCAGAAAACAATATGAGTGCCCTCACACTATCCTCTAACACAAAAACGCTAATTAGAATAATTAGGATTCTTTAAAGTATCTGTTGAACACAACATCAGGTGGAGGTATTAGGATAGTGAAAGAGATATGGATGCTCTTCACATGTTTGCTACTTTAGTTTTCAACGACTGACCTCTTCATATGAGAGAGTGGAATTAGTTTGATTTTCTCATTTAGAATGATCCCATATATATATATATATATATATATATATATATATATATATATATATATATATACATATATATATATACTATATATACATACAAACATATATATATATATATATATATATATATATATATATATATATACTATATATACATACATACATACATATATATATATATATATATATATATATATATATATATATATATATATATATATATATATATATATATAAATCATCTCCTCTTACGCCTATTGAAATACACGGCCTTAGTTAGATTTAACCAGTCGTCTTTATCTTGAGCTTTAAAATCAATACTTCTCTATTCCTCATCTCCTACTTCCTGCTTCATAGTCCTTAGCCATATTGGCCTTAGTCTTGTATAGTCTTGCCTTGTATAACCCCATTGAAAGTTTCATGAATTAATCTATCTAGGTGAGTGCGAAGAGCATGACCAAACCATCTCCATATATCCATTTAGTAATCTTTCCTATAGTTTTATTTCTGATTCTGTCATGCTATTTAACTTACAATATTCCACTTAAAGCTTTATTTTCTAATTTACAAAATATGTTGGATATTGTTTCAATGTCATACCATGACTCATGTCCATAAAGTAACACCGAACTCACTAAAATGACATTTAAATATATATATATATATATATATATATATATATATATGTATGTATATAGATACATATATGTATATATATTTATGTATGTATATATATATATATATATATATATATATATATATTTATATATATATATATATATTTATATATATATATATATATATATATATATATATTAATATATATATATATTTATATATATATATATATATATATATATATGTGTGTGTGTGTGTGCGTGCGTGTATATATATATAATATATATATATATATATATATATATATATATTTATATATATTACATATATATATAAATATATATATATATATATATATAACATATATATATATATATATATATATATATATATATATATATACATATATATATATATATATTATATATATATATAAATATATATATATATATATATATATATATATATATATATATATATATAACATATATATATATATATATATATATATATATACATATATATATATATATATATATATATATATATATATATATATATTATTTTGTCTGTGTTTGTGTATGTGTGTCTGTCTGTCTGTGTGTATGCATGTGTGTGTGCGTAACATTCATTTGATGATGATGCAGTTAGAATACAACAAAAAGTTAAATGATAAAAACAATGGATAACAAGATAAGCAGGAGGTGAGTAGATTGACAAATTATAATGATTCATTCCTGCAAATTGATATTATGAATATAATAAAGAAAAAATATATGGCAATATAGGGACAAGGGAAAGAAGAAGAATAGAAAACAATAAAAAGATAATGAGAACTAATATTTACAATATTAAAGTGACCTTCGGCATTCACCAGCATAGGTGTATGCCTTGATATGAATTGGTACTAGTAGGGAGAAAAATATATGATACTGACATTCATGGATATAAAATACATAAAGGGATATTTACAATTGCCGTTCAGCCATCAAGTTAGCTTATGTAAATTCATCAAAAGAAGATAGAAAACTAGAATGGATAAATATTTGATAATAATGTAAAGGATAGTGAATAAGATAGATTATAACTTTTCCTCAGGTCAAAAGTAGGTATGGTTTTCTTTTATATTTCATATTCAGACAATGCATTTTAAATATAATCGTGTCAAGCAATCTTAAGTTAAAGGTAAGATCTTTATGTATATTGATTATTCACACAATTGTTAGAAGTAAATAGTAGATCTACTTCTGTTTATCCAGAAATATATTTTATCAATATTTTGTCAGTTGGTTTGATATATGCTTTTTTTATGTCAGGAACCCATTCAATTCAACTTTTGAGTTGAGTATAAAGTCCCTACTTTCTGCAATATAATTCATAGCTTTTCAAGCTTGAAAATATCAGATATATCGAATAATTATCCCCTATTTCTAGTGAATCGAAACTAAAGTTACTTCTCTTTTAGTAGGTATAGTAAGTATAAATTTGAATCTTAATATCAATAATTCTGGTATTAATACCGAGAATATATCCATATTTCCAACAAATATAAATTTTGACATGGATTCTATAAAACAGCCTTATATTGATTGCATATTTATTACAGCAGGTAAAGTTTTGAAGTTTGCAAAAACTAGTATGTAGCTATATGCATAAAACGACCAGTTTAGAGACATCTTGCCCTCAGGGAAATTCTGGAATAAACAACACTTCCGATTTACACTGTTGTGCCCTATAATGGAATCGTCGATACGTAGATCTGGTAATTTTATTTCCATCTTAGGTACTAAACTTTAGGAAATAATTTTCAATATTGGTGACTCTGTACGAGTTGTTCATATCATCGTTAATGAAGGTTCACTGGAGGTGTCCAGTATCGATATTGCATCATTATTAAATACGTCTAACTTTTCACGTTGTGTTGATGTGTGAGGTCTATTACTATTAATTGCTAAGCTACAACTCTAGTTGGAAAAGCAGGATGCTATA
>NC_090726.1:164290579-164300579 GCF_036898095.1 Palaemon carinicauda
GACTGTTAGATTAGTGTAACCCCAGGTGCTGTGAAAAAAGAAATCTTAGATCTAATATTGAAATGCCTGTTAAAAAAAATATGATTTCACAAGATGATGTGAAACAATATAGGCCCTTAAGTATAACAGTAGAAGTTTTAAAATTACAGATAGAATTAGAGAAAATGAAAATAAAATCGTCAGAAAGGTTAGCTAAAGTAGAATAGAGAAAAACGTGAGCTAGCTAAGGCAGAACTAGAGAAAGAACTTGAGCTAGCTAAGATAAGATTGCAGGAAAAACAGGAAGAAGAGAATATTTCTGAAGCTTTCAATGTCTCTAAGGTTCAGAAACTCGTATTTGTGTTTAACGAACAAGAACCTGAAAATTCCTTTGTAGTGTTTGAAGAAACTTCTAAGACCTTAGCATGGCCCGAGGATAAATGGGTACTAATAATTATAAGTTCTTTCACAGGACAAGCTGAGCATATTGTTACACAGATGATTACTGAGAATGACTATGATACTTTGAAAAAAGCTATTTTAGATGCTTATTTCATTACAGCAGAGGGATATCGGCAGAAATTCCGCAATTCATTCAAGACACCCAACCAAACTTTCCTGGAATTTTGTAATCTGAAGATAAAGCAGTTACATGAATGGTTGGACAAGGCAGGTATTAGTAACTATGAAGATTTGAAGTCTCTCCTGTTGATGGAAGAATTCTTGCGTGAGATACCAATTATCGTTGCTATGCATATTAAGGAACGAGGTGTAAAGAAACCCAAGGAAGCAACTTTGTTGGCGGATGAATACTTCTTAATTCATAAGAGAGAACTTAAACAGAAAGCTTTCGTCGATAGCAAGGTATGTTCATTTTGAAAGGAACGGGGACATCTAATCTAAGATAGTCTTCATCCTCGGTGCAAAGGTTCTCACCAACAAACTCCTAAAGCAAACTCTTCACCCAATACAGGGAAAAATAATAAATCTAAACCAACTGAACATAACACCATGCATTGTGCATAAAGGAAGATAGTTTTGATAATTTCAAGTGTCAGGGTAAGGTAAAAGATAATACTGTTACAATTCTTCGTGATTCAGCATCAAGTAAAACTATTGTAAGTTCTAATATGAAATCCTTTATCACTCCTACAAACAGGTTCATTACAGTTTCGGATCTTACAAGTGAATCAGTACTTCCCCTTGTAACTATTCCTTTGACTAGTCCATATTCTGATGGAATAGTTGAAATTGCATACTTGTATAAGGAAATCCCTCGCAAAGAGGTGGACATTTTGCTGGGAAATGATTTAGCCAAAGGTGGGGTACACACCAGTCTGATAATACAATCTCCTGAAACGTATGTAAAGGCCCAGTGTAACATTGTTACTAGGTCACAAGCTTCTCAAGGAGAACCTGAGAGTGGTGTCATACCCAGTAAAGTTGTCCCTAGTAAGGTAAGTATGGCAACTGACCTGCTTAACATTCATACTAAAGATTTTGCAAAAGCCCAACGATTAGATGATTCTGTTAAACAGTTGTTTGAGAAAGTTAGAGACATATCAGATGAAGATAGTAAAACTCCTTACTTTTATCTAGATAATAAGGTTCTTATGAGGTATTACCGACCTCCTAAGATGTCTTTTCAGGATAACTGGTGTGATAAATTCCAGGTAGTGGTACCTAAAGTCTACATACAATCTTTGTTGGACTTGGCCCATACTGACAATTGTCATGTTGTAATAACCAAGACATACCCACGATTAGCTAATGATTTTTCTGGCTTAGAATGAAGAAAGATGTACAGGATTTTGTTAAAGCTTGTGTCACTTGCCAACAAGTAGGAAAACCTAACCAGACAATACTTCCAGCGCCTCTCATACCTATTTCTGTACCAAAGGAACCCTTCTCCAAAGTAATTATTGATTATGCCGGAACTTTAAAGAAGACTAGAAAAGGTAATGATTACATTTTAACTTTGTGTCCAACTACGCGTTTTCCCATGGCTATTCCAGTTGAAAATATTTCTGCTAAAGGGATTATCAAACAGTTGCTTAATATTTCTACTGTATTTGGATTTCCAGCAGAAGTTCAATGTGATCAGGGAACTAACTTTATGAATAAAGTATTTTAGGAGACTTTAGCTACATTTAATCTGAAACAGGTGATAGCTACTGCATATCACCCTCAAACTAATGGAACATTAGAGAGGTCACATCAAACTGTAAAATCTCTAATCAGGAATTATGTTTTCAGTACAGGTAATGACTCGGATGAAGAGCTAGATATGCCCATGTACGTACTACGAAGTGTCAAGAATAAATCTACAGATGTTAGCTCTTTCGAACTAATGTTTGAAAGAAAGCCTAGAACTTTGCTGACGGCTGTAAAAGATAGGATCCTGAGACATTATGAGACGGAAGAAGTATTCAATGCTTCAAAATTTATTAGCACATTCAAGAGCAAGTTGTCTAAAATACAGGAATTTTCCCAGAATAACCTACAAATATCACAAGAAGGAATGAAATTCATTCATGATAAAACATCAGGTAAGAACTTTCCAAGTTCGTGATGAAGTGTTGTTGTACCATCCTATAGCGGGTAGCCCTTTAAGAGAAAAGTATGTGGGACCTTAAACCATTGCTAAGAAAGTATCAAAGGTGAATTATGTGATAATTTCTGATGACCGTCGCAAAAAAACTCAGATGGTTCATGTAAATAGGTTGACACCCTTCATAAGAAAAAGTCCGGAGGTATGTAATTTACTTTTTCATAAAAAAAAAAATCTGGATTCCTTTAGTGTTGCATCCGATGATAATTCTGACTATACTCTAAGTGATGAGGTGATTATGTCTTGGGAAGATTCCAAAAATTTTAGCATACTAGGTTCTTTATCTTCATATCTAAACTTTGATAATATACTGTATATATTTAAATATATATATATATATATATATATATATATATATATATATATATATACATATATATAATTATATATAATGCATATATATATGTATTTATACATATAAGTTATATATATATATATATATATATATATATATATATATATATTCATATATATAAATATATATATATATATATATATATATATATATATATATATATATATATATATTTATATATGTATATATAGATATATATATATATATATATATATATAGACATATATATACATATATAAATACAGTATATATACATATATATATATATATATATATATATATATATATATATATAGATAGATAGATAGATATATCTATATCTATCTATCTATCTATCTATCTATCTATCTATCTATATATATATATATATATATATATATATATATATATATATATATATATATATAACGGATTTTGAGCGAAGCGAAAAATCTATTTTTGGGTGAGATGGCCATGTTGTCCTGATGGAAGTTCTTATAGGGTAGCTTCCTAGGGTATATTACAACTACGGCGATATTCCCAGAGAATTTACCTTAAGGTACCCAGAATTCTAACTCCTGGAGCGAATATCCCTAACGAAAGGGATATCGCGACATATCAGAGGACGTATTCTTGACACGCCACATGGCAATCTGCACCCCAAACAGAGATAACGCATCGAGGGGTCAATTGGCAAGAAGCGAAAACGGGAAAGAAAAAGGGGGAGCCGCTCCCAAGGCTCCCTCTTCTCTAGTTTTGTAAGCGTGCCTGGCGCCAATCCTGGCGCCATCTGTATTCCTTGTAGCATACACGAGGTGCTACAGATACTGTATATAGGGAGGGGTCCTACAGCCCTTTCATAGGAAGGGAAGGGCGGGTCCATCAGGACGACATGGCCATTTCACCCAAAAATAGATTTTTCGGTTCGCTCAAAATCCGTTTTTTGAGCTCAAGCCATGTCGTCCTGATGGAAGTATACCAGAGCATTACTGTATCTGTGGATTCTCAGAACGTGCCGTACTCCCCGGAGGTAATTTTTCCCGGTCGACTAGACCTAGAGACCTAAGATGTTACCGTTATACATCTTTTCAACTAACCATAAACCATGTTAGAGCTTCCTGCCTCCTACAGGGAAGAGTCCTTCTAGACTCTGGAAAAGTCTCGAAGAGTACATATACCTATGTATGAATACCAGGTAAGCTAATATAGTGGTCTCACCCTATATTAAGTAAAGCATAGTTTGTAAAGAACCAATGCGTCAATATGAAATATCGACCAGTTCTCCGCACAATACTTGTATTGGACAAAGGTTTATATCCGCATAGGAAGAAACTTATGGGACGGAGTCCTCCCGTTAAGGGAAAGCATAAACCAATGCAACATAGCTTGCATAAAGGAACAATTCTATTAGAATTATCCCAGATAAGGTACATAGAATGAATGCTCAATTATACCAATAAATTGACACAGGTGAAGGAGATGCAAGGTTCTCAAGAACAAGTTTATTGACAGACAATAAATAGACAGGTTAACAACAATTATATATGTATATATATATATATATATATATATATATATATATATATATATATATATATATATATATATATATATATATATATATATATATATATATATATATATATATATAAGAAGAGGATAACCCAAAACTTTAAGCATAAGTATGATAGTAAACAGAACTTGTTTATCTGAAAGAAAAAACATTATTGCCACTTTTAACATACCGAGGTATCAAAGTCATAAAAGTCTGTATTACAAATCAATCACATTAGCGTTAGAAACGCTCGGCACACATGTCTGCACTTATGCTAGGTTCACCTTGGGAAATGGAACAGTCTATGTGGGCAACTCAGTGCCCTCACTTAGTTTGTAGTACCGTATGTAACTACACACTCACCCTGGAATTAATCGTCCCAATTAACACTGTTCCTCGCAGAGTTAAACAGTAGGGTTAACGACGCGACCCACTGCTACCACAGATCTCTTTAGTTCCTCTACTTGCTTCGCATAGTGGCGAAAGAACACTCTGGAAGACTTCCAGCCAGTGTATGAACGGAGATGTTCAAAATCCATACAATTAAAGAAATTTAAGGATGAGGCAACTTTCCTCGGATCGTGACCTGCGGGTGTACTGTCAGGATCCGCTCTGCGAATAAAATATGTGATTTTCGCTCTGAGTTGGTTCAGAGATAAATTTGAGCCTGATGTTTCTCCCCTGAATAGTTGACCACCCTTGAAGTCTGAAGTTCTACGAAGATAGACCTTTAGGCATTCTACTGGACATAGAGATGCATCTTCTTTCAGAGGGCAGATTCTCCAGGGACCCCACCTGTTGGTGGGTAACTCATTCTTGGCGAGAAACGTAGGATCCGGAAACAGGTTCAGTTCTCCCCCATCCAGGAACTGAACACGACCTGCCTCTCTCGAGAGGGCTACAATCTCACTAACCCTGGCCCCGGACGCGAGTGCAAATAGGAAAATAACTTTTTGTGTCAAATCCTTTAACGCACACTCCTCATTGCTCAACAGAGAAGCGAAATGAAGAACTTTGTCTAAAGACCATGAAATGGGCTTTGGAGGTGCTGAAGGTCTGAGCCTAGCGCAGGCTTTCGGAACTTTATTAAAGATCTCGTTACCGAGGTCGACCTGGAAGGCATATAGGATGGGTCTTGTCAAAGCAGACTTACACGCCGAAATCGTGTTAGCTGCCAACCCTTGACCATGGAGGTGGATGAAGAAAGATAAGCAGTAGTCTGTCGAGATCTCCTGCGGATTCTTCGCCTTGACAAAGGCCACCCATTTTCTCCAAGATGACTCATATTGCCTTCTAGTAGATTTGCACTTATATTCCTCTAGGAAGTCTATGCTGGCTTTCGAAATCCCGAAACGCTTTCTCACCGCTAGGGAGAGAAAATCATGAGCTGCAGGGTCCGGGTTTTCTGTAATGAAGCGCAGACAGTCGACTTCTGGACTCGCTGGGTCAGAACTGGATTTGGTAGCGGTAGAAACTTCAACCGTAGTTCCAATGCCAGGGGGAACCAAACGCTGTTCGGCCACTTGTGGGCCACTATTGCCGCTACCCCCCTTGAAGGATCTCAGTTTGTTGAGGACCCTCAACAGAAGGTTGTGAGGAGGGAACAGATAAATCCTGGACCATCTGTTCCAGTCGAGGGACATCGCGTCCACTGCTTCCGCTAAGGGGTCCTCGTACGGGGACACGTACAGGGGCAACTTCTTGTTGTCTTTCGTCGCAAAGAGGTCTATCTGCAGTTCTGGGACTTGATTCAGAATGAAGGAGAATGATCCTGCGTCTAAGGACCATTCTGACTCTATCGGTGTGAACCTGGATAGAGCGTCCGCTGTCACATTGCGGACTCCTTGGAGGTGAACTGCCGACAGGTACCACTTCTTCTTTTCCGCCAATCGGAAGATGGCCAACATCACCTGGTTGAGAGGTGGTGACCTCGATCCTTGTCGATTCAAGCATCTCACAACTACCTCGCTGTCCATCACCAACCTTATGTGGATCGAGTGATGCAGGGAGACTTTCTTTAAGGTAAGGAGCACTGCCATAGCTTCTAGAAAGTTTATGTGAAAGGTCTTGAATAGCTTGGACCAAGTCCCCTGGACTTTGTTCCGATGAGAGTGACCTCCCCATCCCTCCTTCGAGGCGTCTGAGTGAATCATCACCGACGGGGGAGGTGGCTGAAGAAGAACCGACTTCTTTAGATGTCTGGCTTGGGACCAAGGCCTGAGAAGAGTACGTAGCCGAAGCGGAACTGGTCTTCTCAGATCTCTTCGCGCGTTTGATGCATAACTTCTCCAAACTCCGGTTGCATCCTTTAGCTGTGCTCTTAGCACTGGGTCTGTCACCGAAGCAAACTGGAGAGAACCCAGTACCCTCTCCTGTTCGCGTCTTGATATCCTTTCGGAATCTAGAAGTCTCTTGACAGAACCCGCTATCTCCTTCCTTTTCTTCGCCGGGATGGAGAAACGGTGTGACATTAGGTCCCAGTGGATTCCCAGCCACTGGAACTTTTGAGATGGAGAAAGTCGAGACTTTTTTCTGTTGATCTTGAAGCCTAGATACTCTAGGAACTGGATCACTTGACTGGAAGCTTGCAAGCATTCTGTCTCGGATGCTGCCCACACCAGCCAGTCGTCCAGGTAGGCTACTACCTGAATTCCCTTTAGGCGTAATTATTTGAGAGCTACGCTCGCAAGCTTCGTGAAGATCCTTGGGGCTATATTTAGCCTGAATGGCATGGCTCTGAAGGCGTATAGTCTTCGTTGTAGCTTGAACCCTAGGTAGGGGGAGAGTCGACGGTTGATTGGAACGTGCCAATAGGCGTCTGACAAGTCTATGGAGACGGAATATGCCCTCTTGGGCAGTAAGGTCATTATGTGTTGCAGTGTTAGCATCTTGAACTTGCAATTCACTATGAACTTGTTGAGTGGCGACAAGTCCAGAATGACTCTGAGTTTTTCCGAGTCTTTCTTGGGAACACAAAAAAGCCTCCCTTGGAATTTGATGGACTTCACCCTTCGGATCACTTTTTTCTCCAACAGTTCTTGGACGTACTCCTCCAGAACGGGGGTGGAGTGTTGGAAAAACCGAGGGCACGGGGGTGGAGTGCTGTACCAGCTCCAGCCCAGTCCGTTCTTGAGTAGGCTGTGGGCCCAGGGATTGAAGGTCCACCGACCCCGAAAATTCTGAAGTCTCCCTCCTACCGGCATCATCTCACTTGGACTGCCGTCCTGAGGTCTTGCCTCCCTGACCGCGACCACCCCTGAATCCCCTTCCCCTTGAGGGGCGCCTAGACGAGCCTCTGGCTGCTCCTCTAGGCTTTGCTCGAAAGGAAGTAGACTGCCCTTCGAACGTTGGGGTGAATGCCGTGGACTGTGTCGACACGGCCTGGGGTACCCACTGGAATGTGGTCGGGGTTTGTGCCACCATCTGGGGCACTGAAGGCAATGGCAATTACAGTTGCTGTTGCTGTCTAAGAGGCTTGGCTGGCCGAGACGGTAGCCTAGTCCTCATAGTCTTCCTCTTTGGTTGAGGACCCTCATCCGGGGAAGACTTTCTTTTGATACCCAGGCCCCACTTCTAGAGAAGGTTTCTATTCTCCGTGGCGGCCTTATCAACAACTTCTTTGACCAATTCGGTAGGGAAAAGGTCTTTGCCCCAAATGTTGGAGGAGATTAGTTTCCTTGGCTCGTGCCTCACCGTAGCCGAGGTGAACACGAACTCCCTACAAGCTCTCCTCGCTCTGACGTAGCTATAAAGATCCTTCGTCACTGTGGCCAGATGAGTGTTGGCCACTACCATGAACATTTCATGGACCTTGGGGTCACTTGCCATCGTCTCAAGAGTAGTCTGAAGAGACATTGAGGCAGCCAGTCTTTCTTTTGTCTCGAGCTCTCTCCGCAAAAGAAAGTCAGACAGCTTAGGGAGGTCCTCGCTGAACTGACATCTGGCAATATCAGCCTCCAACTTCCCACCTGAGAAGGTAAGATGGACGTCCTTTCAGTCTTTGTGGTCCATAGGCAGGGCCAGCGACAAGGGTTTACACTCCTCCAGGGAGGGGCAAGGCTTGCCGGCCTCGACTGCTTTTAGTACAGCCGCAAACCCTTTCTGTAAAAAGGGGAAGGCTCTAGCAGGAGAGGACATAAAGGAAGGGAGCTTCTTACTCAATGCAGCTACCTTTGAGTTCGTGAAGCCCCTCTCTTTCATCGAAGATGAAAGCAAAGCTTGAGCCTTAGCATGGTCCATCACTATGACCTCCTTCGGCTCTGTCTCCTCCTTTGAAGCTGGTTCCTTCCTCAACCGGACATAACAGTCCGGATATGACCCCTTGCTGGGCCAAAATTCCACCTCCTCTAGGGGAACTGAACCCAACTTATCCGAGATGACGATCTTTCCAGTCGTCATCGGCATGTGCTCAGCATACCTCCACGGGTTAGCATCTGAGCACAAGGGAAGGTCTTTCACATTGAGCCTTTTCTGGGGCCCATGTGATGCTGCAAGCCTCTGCATCTGCAGTTCCATTGCAGCTGCCTTCTCCTGATTCTCCTTCTGCATTTGTTGGATCATTCCAACAATGGAGGAAAGGGCCTGTCCCAGCTCTACTGGGAGAGCGGCCGATGTTGAGGGAATAGGCTCCGGGATCTGAACCGGAGTAGCCGACACCTCGTCGACCTCTTCCTCTACAACGTCTGGGGCTTGAACTTCATCCTGGGCTTCTGCCAGGAGGTCTTCCTCCAGACGCTCGTCCACGTCAGACATCCTGTCATCCAACTGGATGTCTTGCATAGTGACCGCGACTTCAGCATCCACCTGGATCTGAACTTGGGGGATCTCCTCTTGAGGCTGGGGAATCACTGCATCAGCTGATGCCCTAGGGAAAAGATACGCCCTCATCTTCTCACTTGGAAGATAAGGCCCAAAGGTGTTCTTCTGGAAGCCCCTTACCCAGGTACGAAGCTTCTCCCTTGCTATATCCCTTGATTCCGCCATCCTAGGGGAATCAAAGGCCTCAGTAATCAGGTTAGTGCACACGGTACATACCTGAGGGTCCCAATACTGGAGATCACCCTTGGAGACAGCGCATGCTGCGTGCCTCCTACAAAACTCATGTCTGCAGAGGTTCTTACTGCGGACGTTGCAGAAAACACTTCCGCACTTCGGAGGGTCCTCCTGTAATGAGAAGAAATTTCCATGAGTATCAAGTGAACTACGTATCACTGGGTATGCACAGTTTAGCATAACAAATCAGGAAGGAAAGACACACACTTGTGTTTCTTTCACAACCAATTGTTGCAGCCTTCCAGATAATAAAATCGTATGGTTAATCTCTTCTAGAATAACCAATGAAAAGTTTCCAGAGGAAACAGGTGTAGCTCACACCTAAGCAATGATTTTAAAATCCCATATAATAGACAAGAAAGCACTCACTTTCTTATCTGTAAGGCAACACCAAAGGGCTGTGCAAGACAACACAAAAGTGTTAGAACACACAGTGCTGTACCAAAACTTATACTATAGTTTTCTTCCT
>NC_090726.1:164308079-164328079 GCF_036898095.1 Palaemon carinicauda
TTTGAGCTAATTACTGTTATTGGTACGCATCCAACATCTTTCAAATTAATTATTCTGATTGTTAATGATTGTTTGTTATAATTTTTTCTTCAAGTTCAGCGAAAAATAAAACTAAAATAGTAACTATAAAAGAGTTATGTACCCAAAGGATACGGACCTGTTTGTATCATCAGATTCGAAAAAGCATATTTTTTGAAGAATGCCAAAGAATAAAAGCAGAGACCTGAGAGTGCATTGTAGTAATGAAAATAAATTCCTTAAGAAGTTTGTCTGAGAACACGAAAATTTCTCTATCCTTCTCTCTGTTTATATTCAAATTTAAAAAAGGATTACCATCGCTGAGGAAGTGAACTCCCAACAAGAAAGCGAGAAAGGTAAAAAGATAAAAAACAAAGAATTGAAGAAAAAGTAAAGATCCAGACACACTGAACACAATCATAACAACCTCAATACTAAACACTGAAGATGAAAGATTCGTTAAGTTTGGTCGTTAAATAGCTGCATGTTCTTATTATCTAGTTAGCACAGCTATTATTATTATTATTCTTATCTGTGTAACCATTTTATATTAGATAGTATGGGCTACATAGAAAGCAATTGCAACAACTATGACAATAATGGTATTATTATTATTATTATTATTATTATTATTATTATTATTATTATTATTATTATTATTATTATTATTATTATTGTTATTATTATTATTATTACTATTATTATTATTTAATTTACTCGTAGCAGCAGTATTTATAGGTAGTAATTGTTATCAACTATGCAAAATATCATATATATTTTATTTCACTTGAAAATTTGTTACACAACACTTAACTATAATGATTCTGTCACTGTCGTGTAGATATTTGGTCTAGTGTTTTGGCAATATAGTTTGTATACAGCTTGCAAGTTGAGAAAGGAATTCAAAATCTTACATTAATTTCCATGCATAATTTCATCAGTTTCAGCCTACTTGTTTCTCTGATGTATGTATGTGTGCATGCATGTATGTATGTATATAAATCTAGCACAATCTTATGAGCGTTATTTATTGTCCTTGTTAAGCTTCTTTATTGCTTTTCAATAACAATATTTCACATCATTCAATTTCTTTGTAAGCTTTTTATAACTCTTCTTTACAATAAGCAAAATAATACTTTATTCTACGATTAAATATATTTATAAAAAAAGACAGATCCAGGACCACTTAAAATTACACTGCAGAGAAATATTTTGTTTCTCGTCCAGTAAGTAAAAGATTCGAGGACCTCTCCCTTTTGAACATGCTTTCATGAATGTTTGTTGACCTGACGAAGAAGGTAAACAGCTTTTAGGAAACTCACTACTTGAAAATAGACGCAAATTCTGCATCCAGGAGTTTTTGTGTTGAGCAAGAGATGAAAAGAAAGAAGGATTTTTCCCCTAGTGTTATGTACGTTAAACACACTTTTTAAAAAATGGCTGAGATTCAAAGCCAAAGGAGAGGGTGTATTTAGTAGTCATAATGACAATTTAATTTTTCTAATCTTTGAATATAAAAGCTCTTCGGATCGAGGTCGAAATAAATTCATCAGGCGATGTTTGGGAAAGGTAAAATTATATAAGTTACTAGCAGACTACGCGGAATCATGGCAATAGTGGACACTAATCAGGAAAATATAAAACCTTAGTAAGGCTGTTCGTTAAAGAACTTTCTCTCTCTCTCTCTCTCTCTCTCTCTCTCTCTCTCTCTCTCTCTCTCTCTCTCTCTCTCAACCGTCTGATAACAGAGGTCACTAGTAACTCCAACCAGTGTGACGGAAAAATATTCGCAGACATATTGAAACAATATGATCCAATAAACTGGAACAAATCTGCGGAAAACATCAGCAAAATAATAGAAAAAATTCTAAAGAAGATCCAAGTGATAAAGAGACTTATAAAGAAAGTCTACATCAATCAACACATTCCACCAAAGAACAATAAGAAGTCCAATATGGTGAATATGCTGATTGATGCATTGGGAAAAAGAATGCCAAAATGGTGTAATACATGTAAGATATGGTATTCCATTAATAATCCTCAACAACTGATTAGAAAATGTGATGCCTGCCATGTTCCAACACACCCTACATGTGCTGAAATACAGCAGAAAATAAAAAATAGAGACACAAAGCTTTTCTGCTTAACATGCTTAGTCTGGATAGAAAATATAATTAAGTCGAGACTAAATCTGCAAATAGTTGAAGATAAAGAAGAGGAAGAAGAAGAGGAAGAAGAAGAAGAAGAAGAAGAAGAAGAAGGAGAAGAGAAAAATAAACAGGATTTGTGTAAGGATGCAGAGGAAATCATTGATATAACTTATGATGCCATCCAACAACATACTTATGAAGAAATAAATTATCAGATGGAAACAAATAATAGACCCAAGAGACTCTACCCGGACCTACATACTTTTAGGGAAGTGCAAGAACAAGAAAAAAAAGAAAAGAAAGATATAGTCTGCAATATGCTGAAAAGAGGGAATTGCAGATTTGGCGAAAGATAATACTACAAGCATCCAAAGATATGCCATAATTATGAAATATATGGTAAATGTGCGTATTTAGACGGATATGGAGACGAATGCAGAGATCTCCATCCAAAAATATGCAAAAACCTAAAAGAAGGAAAAGGATGCAGTTTCAACAAAAAATGTCGATATATGCATCCTGCAACTATGAATGAGATTAAGAAAACTCAGCAAACTGAAAAGAAAAATGAAAGCAAAAATGAAACAAAAAAAGAAACAAAAAAGCAGGCCGCGTATATACCGCGCTATGCACCAAAATCCCCAAGATATGAGGCCTTTCAACCCAAATCTGCACATATAGAGCCCAACTACAAAGAATGCATCTATAATGCCAGGGGTTGGTGCAGATATGGGGATAATTGCAGGTATACACACAAAAATAAATATGAAGGCGAAAGAACAAATGTAATAGAAAAGTTGGATTTTCTACTGGCAGAATTCCGGGAAATGAAGAAAAGAACATCATATCAGAACAGGAAGGAAGCATGGGAGAATCCATATTATTACCAATATTAACCCTGGATAGGTACGGTGGGTCGTTTGCGACCCCGAGCGTCAAAAAAAAAACAGGTTTTTCTCACGTGACTCACCCCTGTGACTGAATTTGTGGGTGATCGACCTGCAGGAGGTGTCTCCCCTACACGCTCTAGTAGTGTCCAGATGTGCATTGCTGTAGCTGTACTCCTTCCCCGATTTCTGAGACGCGTCGGGGTCGTTCGCGTCCGAGTTTACCCTTCTGAGGTAGTTTGCATAATTATCAAAGTTATTACGTATTATGAAATTGTCGTAGAATGGTGCAACTTGTATAGGTTATCAGTTGTGGAAAGTCTTGGTGGATTGTTTGGCTACCATGTGCATGTTTTTTTTTTTTAGTTAAAATGTCGTTCATCACCACGAGGACCATTTTACCGCGAGTGCCCCTTTTTCATTTTTTTTTCATTTTTTTGCCAAGTCATTTTTCCGTAAGATATTGCCAAATAGTGTCGTAAAACTTTTGCTTGTTTAGTGTTGGAAAGTGTGTCTAGATGATCTGGCTACCCATGCATGACTTTGTTTTTGTCAGATACGACGTAGTTATTGGTATATTGGGTATTTAACTGCGGTTACCAATTTCTGTTTTTTTTTCAATATTTGTAAAAATTACTAGGTAGTAAGGAATTGCCGTATATTATTCATTTTTTTTTCATGTTTATGTGTTAGAAAGTGTGCCTTGATGGTTGGGCTAACACGTGCATGTCTTTTTTTTTATCTGAGATGTCGTATATTAGAATGTCGGGCATTTTACCGCGAGTGTCCCTTTTTAATTTTTTAAAATTTTTTTGCCAAGTCATTTTTCCGTAAGATATTGCGAAATAGTGTCGTAAAACTTTTGCTTTTTTAATGTTGGAAAGTGTGTCTAGATGATCTGGCTACCCATGCGTGATTTTGTTTTTGTCAGATACGACGTAGTTATTGGTATATTGGGTATTTAACTGCGGTTGCCAATTTCTGTTTTTTTTCAATATTTGTAAAAATTTACTACGTAGTAAGGAATTGCCGTATATTATTGATTTTTTTTTCATGTTTATGTGTTAGAAAGTGTGCCTTGATGGTTGGGCTAACACGTGCATGTCTTTTTTTTTTATCTGAGATGCCGTATATTAGAATGTTGGGCATTTTTCCGCGAGTGCCCCTTTTTATTTGTTTTGCATTTTTTTGCTTAGTCATGTTACCGTAAGGAATTGGCAAGTAGTGTCGCAAAACTTATATTTTTATAGTGTTGAAAAGTGTTTCTAGATGATCTGGCTACCCATGCCTATTTTTTTTAAGCCAGATATGGCGTATATATAAGTATGTGTTCGATTTTCCTGTGATTGCCATTTTTTCGTTTTTTCCCATTTCTTTCAAAATTACTACGTACTAAGGAACTATCACAGAGTAATATTTCATTTATATGTTTATTTGTCGGAAAATATGCCTTGATGGTTTGCCTAGCACGTGGCTGAAATTTTTTTTTTCTGAAATGCCGTATATTAGAATGGCCATTTTTCCACGAGTGCCCCTTTTTATTTGTTTTGCATTTTTTTGCTTAGTCATGTTACCGTAAGGAATTGGCAAGTAGTGTCGCAAAACTTATATTTTTATAGTGTTGGAAAGTGTTTCTAGATGATCTGGCTACCCATGCCTATCTTTTTTTTAGCCAGATATGGCGTATATATAGGTATGTGTTCGATTTTCCGGTGATTGCCATTTTTTCGTTTTTTCCCAATTCTTTCAAAATTACTACGTACTAAGGAACTATCACAGAGTAATGATTCCTCTAGATGTTTATTTGTCGGAAAATTTTGTTTACTTTTTTTTTGATTGAATATCATCAAATTTTTTTAGCTAAAATATTGTTTTACATTTTTTTTTTTCGATTTTATTTCCCTTCAAAAAAAATATTTTGGGTCAGAATTTTAATTTTATAGTCGTAAAATAATCGACAATTATCCAGCAACCCACCATACAATTTTTATGCATATCCAATAATAATTAGATTAGTAAATAACACCTTGAAATTGACATACCCTTCCTACATTTCAAGTGGCAGATTAGGGAGTCTGAGTCAGTGTGGTTGGCGGCCATTTTGTGGACATATCCCAAGCGTAAGCTGCCCTATCTATATATATTCTTGTTCCCTATAGAATTTGTGATATTTTGGTATATTTTTACCTGCATAAATATCATATTATATATTAAATATATGTATTTTTTTACGAAATTTCCAAGTACTCAAAAAATTACCTTTAGATATGGCCCCTGATATAAATGTAATTTACAAAATAATGAAGATTTTTTTACATATTTCTATTTTAGGATAACATATGTTTATTCCCTAAAAAAATTAGCCACTTCCTATTTCATTTGGGTACCCAAAAAAATTCATGAAATTTGGACAATTTTTTTTGGCCAAAAAAAGTTACCTTTTTTTTCTCATTTCAGATCTTCACCTCCATGGGTCTGACTTCATCCAAAATACATCAAGATGTGTCCTAAACATTCAAGAATCAATTCCTAAAAGGATTTGTGTATATATGTATAAACTTTTTTTTTATGAATTTTTATGTCAGGTCTTTTTTTTTCTACTTAATTTTTTAAAATATTTATAATAAATAGTTTTTCTGCAGATGAGTAGTATTTATCTTTACAGTTGTTTTAAGCATTCATTGAAGTTTTTTTTGGCAAAAGAAAAAAGGAGGTTACTGCAAAAACTGATTTTTCAAGAATTTTTTTTGGCGTCGGGGTCGTTCGCGTCCGAGTATACCCTTAAAGGGGTGTCCGAGGACCGTACCTATCCAGGGTTAAATAATGGGGATGAAACACAAACCATAATAGTGATGAATGCACAGGGTTTAGTCACGAGTAACTCTAAAAGGAAAATAGAGTTCTTAGAAGATCTAATCCAAATTGAAAAAAATAGATATATTAAATATAAGTGAAAAATGGTATTCCCAAGAGACTGGCAGTGATGACCAGATAAAGGGTTTCCAAACTTATAGATCTGACAGAACAAATAGGAATCAAGGGGGAACCGCAATATATGGAAGAGACATAAATCAAGGAAAAGTCTGTGAAAAATACAGCAACCCAGAATGTGAATTGATTGCGGTAGAATATGAATCTGAAAACTAGTGAACATTGTAGTTTACAGACCCCCAAATACTAAGGAGTTTGACATAATAATAGAAAAAATAGATGATATATATAGAAACCATAAAGACTAGAATATACTCCTATCCGGAGATTTTAACTTTCCTTTCATGGATTGGAAAGAACGGATAGAAGAAAGTGGTTGTATGTATACATATAAAAAAGAGAGTAATAGTAGCGCAGAAGATGAGAGGCAATTTGAAAAGCTTCAAGATATGCCATTAGAACATAATATGCAACAAATAAACCACATTCCAACAAGAAAGGAAAATGTCCTAGATCTAGTATTTGTGAATGAGGTGAATTATGTTAAAGAAATAATAGTGTATAACACGAGAATTTCAGACCATAATGTCATAGAATTAATAGTCCATTCCAAAGCAAGTGATCAAAGAATTAATCAAAGCACAAAACATTGGGAAGGATATGGAAAATATAATTTTTATAGTATGAATGTAAAATGGTCAGAAATAAATGAAGAACTGAATAAAGAATGGAAAAATGTGTTTGTAAGTGATACTATACAGGTAAATACGGACATACTGTACAAAATACTGGAGAAAATTGTTGAAAAATATGTACCGAAGGAAAACAATAAACAAAAGACATGCATACCAAGAGAAAGAAGGATTTTTTTCCAGAAAATTAGAAAATGGAAGAAAAATCTTATAAAAGAAAAAAATGTGTGGAAAATGATGGAAGTAAATGTAAGATAGAAAATGCAGAACAAAAGATTATACTTTCAAAAGAAAATGAAAAAAGGGACTTAGAAGAAAGGACACTTCAAAATATAAAAAAAACCCAAAGTACTTTACTCCTATGCAAAAAAGATGAATAAAGGGAGATTAGAAATAGGCCCTCTAAGAATTGAAGGACGGCTAACGAATGAAAAAAAGGAAATATGCAACATATTAGCAGAAAAATATAAGAGTGAGTTCACGCCAAGAGTTGCGAATGAGAATAATGAAACAGAAATGAGAGAAGGAAATGTTGAATATCTAACGGATATAGATATTAATGAAGCAGATATTGTCAAGGCTATAAACGAGATTAAAAATGGATCAGCAGCCGGACCAGATGGAGTTCCAGCGATTTTGTTAAAAAAAAACTGCAAATACTACCGCGAAGCCGCTTGCAATACTGCTAAGACAAAGTGTAGATATGAGCGAGATATATATTAAACATAAATTAGCTTATATAACCCCTATCTTCAAAAGTGGATCAAGACTAGAGGCAAGCAATTATAGACCTGTTAGTCTAACATCACATATTATGAAAGTGTATGAGAGGGTAAAAAAGAAAATAATGGATAATTTGGTTAAAAATACTTTGTTTAATATAGGTCAACACGGTTTTGTGCCCGGAAAAAGTACACAAACCCAACTGATGGCACACTATGAAAACATATACAAAAATATGATAAGTGAAAAAGAGACAGATTTGATCTATCTAGATTTTGCAAAAGCCTTTGACAAGGTAGACCACAATATATTAGAGAAAAAAATGAGAAAGCATAATATTGTGGGAAAGATAGGAAAATGGGTAAAGGAATTCCTGCAAAACAGAAAACAGATAGTGGTTGCAAATGACGAGAAATCGGATGAAGCTCAGGTAATATTTGGCGTGACACAAGGTACGGTTTTAGCTGCACTGCTGTTTGTTATTATGATCTCAGACATAGACTGTGATGTTGAAAACTCTGTAGTGAGAAGTATCGCCGATGACACAAGAATAACTAGAGAAATTACTTGTGATGAAGATAGGAACTCACTACAAAGAGATCTAAACAAAATATATGAATGGGCGGAGATAAATAGGATGGTATTTAACTCTGATAAATTCGAATCAATGAATTATGGAAACAGAGAAGGAATGGTATATGCATACAAGGGACCTAATAACGAGACAATCACAAACAAGGAAGCAATTAAAGACCTTGGTGTAATGTTAAATAGGAACATGTTATGCAACGACCAAATAGCAACACTGTTGGCTAAATGTAAAGGAAAAAATGGGAATGTTATTCAGACACTTTAAAACAAGAAAAGCTGAACACTTGATTATGCTTTACAAAACTTATGTACGTTGTACACTCGAGTACTGCAATGTGATATGGTACCCAAACTACCAAAAGGATATTGCACAAATAGAGAGTGTACAAAGGTCATATACTGCTAGAATAGAAGAAGTTAAGGACCTTGACTACTGGGAAAGACTACAAATTTTAAAACTATACAGTCTAGAAAGGAGAAGAGAACGCTACATGATAATACAAGCATGGAAGCAAATAGAAGGAATTACTGAAAACATCATGGAGCTAAAAATATCAGAAAGAGCAAGCCAAGGTAGATTAATAGTGCCAAAAAATATACCAGGAAAACTAAGGAAGGCACACAGGACATTAATCCACTACGCACCAGCATCGATAATGCAGCGACTATTTAATGTGCTGCCAGCTCATCTAAGAAACATATCAGGAGTGAGCGTAGATATGTTTAAGAATAAGCTCGATAAATACCTAAGATGCATCCCAGACCATCCAAGACTGGAAGATGCAAAATACACCGGAAGATGCATTAGCAACTCTCTGGTGGATATACGAGGTGCCTCACACTGAGGGACCTAGGGGAACACAAACAAAAAATAAGGCAATAAGGTAAGGCTCTCTCTCTCTCTCTCTCTCTCTCTCTCTCTCTCTCTCTCTCTCTCTCTCTCTCTCTCTCTTTCTCTCTCTCTCTCTCTTGTGCCACCCGCTTGCCTCTCTTTGCTTTTCAAATGAAAGGAAGTTTCAACATATTGCATTGTAAATGCAATATGGAGCGTGATAAGGTTGTCTTTTCATGGGATCTGGAGACTTACGAGTTACAGAGTAACGACATTTCTCATTTTGTATATAGTATCCTTTGCATCTTTGCTCTCCCCCTCACACCGACAGTAACTTGCTTTTACATGTCTGCATATTCCTTTGTTAACGGTTAACAGAACCGTTTCCAGTTTGAAAAGAAATAGCAGGTCTGTATTTTGTGATCTTCTTACCGGGACCTGGTGTGTATATATATTTTATGTTTCGTAATAAAGTTACTTAGTAGCTTTCCCCTCACCTTTGAGTCACATCCTACTCTTAGCTAGTCACATTGGTGACCCTGGAAGTTGACTCGCTCCTCCCGCCCCCAATCACTGTTACTATGACGGACTCTACGGAAGTTGGTGCCGCCCCATTCAAATTTCTGTCGTTCGCCAGTAGAGAGGTATTTGTTTGGTTTCAGCGCGCAGAAGTCCAGTTCCGTATGAAGGGCGTGACTCGCTCAACCACCAAAACACATTATTTTCTCGTGGCGATACCCGAGGACGCCTTCCCTCAAAACATTCCTTCTGCACCAGTACTCGCCATCGCCAGCCACCTGTATAGCAAAGCTTTTTCAGCTCTCTCAACAACCGTTTGGGTCCCAAAGGGCTTCACTTGCCCTCGGAAAATGACCAGTATCGCTCGCCTGCCACCCATCGACCATAGTTTTGCTACTAACACTCCAGATTCGGGGCTGCCGCGAAGAAATGTACCAAGGATTGTCAGTGGCCAAACAACATATAAGTAGGCGGTGGCCTCCCGTATTTCTAAACTTTTCTTTTTACATGATGCAGGAACGAGTGTGCGATTTTTGGTAGACATGGCTGCTTGTTGTTCTCTTTTTCCAAGGGAACTCTTCAGGACACGACGTAGTGTGTCTAAGTCTGCCGACATCCACCTGGTAGCTGCCAACAGATCTGCAATACCCAACAACGGTTACCAGAACCTCACATTATCGTTTGGAAATGGCAAATTTAATTGGAAGTTTCGCGTTGCCTACATCTCATTGCCAATCCTCAGTGCCGATTTCTTCTCTCATTTCCATCTACTGGTCGATGTCGCCCACTGACGATTGGTCAACGCAGACTCGTACTTGTCGACACCTCTTCAACCCGCCCCCTCCAACCTCGCTCTCCACATCAGTGCACCCATAGATTCCTACGCACACCTCCTCAAGTCGTACCCGAAAGTTTCCCGTTCAGAACTTCGCCAAGTGACCACAGATCGTGCCAAACATGGTATTTATCACCCAATGAAGATGACTGGACCCCCAGTCTTCGCCAAATTCAGACGTCTGGCACCGGATCGATTAGCAGCCGCCAGAAAGACGTTCGCCATAAATTGAAGAAATGGGCCTTTGCCAAAAAGCCTGCAGCTCATAGTCGTCACCATTAAACATCGTCCTGAAGAAAGATGGTTCCCTCTGTCCGTATGGGGATTACAGACGCCTGAATATGCAAATAGAACTGGATCACTACCCCCTCCAAAACATTACTGACGTGACCTTCTTCCTGCACAAAGCAGAGATTTTCTCCGCTCTTGACCTCCTGAATGCATATTATCAGGTGCCTATGAACCCAGAAGTCATCTCCAAGACTGTTATCACCACTCCCATCGGTATATAAACCTTCAATTACTCATGTTTTGGCCTTCGTAATGCTAGAGCTACTTTTCAACATCTCATTGATGGCATCTTAGGGGACCTCCCCTTCTGTGTAAGTTACGTGGACGATATACTTGGGTTATCTTCCTCAAAAGAGGAACACCTCCATAACCTGCTCATCATGCTTGACCATCTGCAACAGAACGGCCTTGTAGTCCAGTATGACATGTGTACCTTTGGCGCCAACAAAGTGTCGTTCTTAGGGCACCGCATCACTCCTGAACGAGTCCATCCCCTCCTTTAGAATGTAGCAGCCGTTCAGAACATCCCCACTCCCTCGACTGTCAAAGCACTGCAGAAATTCTTAGGCATGATCAACTATTATCACCGTTTTCTGCCAGCCGTTGCTGCCACTTTTGCTCCCCTCTACGCCTCCCTCAAGGGCAAGCCAAAGGACCTGAAGTCGGGTCCCCTTCAGGAAGCAGCCTTCTGCAACGCAAAGAATGCCCTATCAACCGCTGGTGCTCTCACTTTTCCCATCCAACATGCCGCTCTCCTTCTCTCTACCAATGCCAGCAATGTCGCTATTGGTTCAGGTGGTCAATGGCTCGCCCTGCTTATTTCCCTTCTTCAGCAGGAAAATGTCCAAGGCAGAATAGGGTTATTCTACCCTCGATTTCAAATTGCTGGTGGTACACTAGGCTGTCCATCACTTTTGCCTTTTCTTAGAAGGTACACATGATCTCTAGCACAAACGTCACGTCATGGGAAAATTTACTCCATGCCGCCAGGCTTACAAGCCCCCAGCGAGGTATCACATACCGACAGACTTGCACTCTGCAATGCATGTCTTCCTAAGAAAAGACACTAACAAGCCACCGCTAACGCCTCCTTACAAGGGCCCTTTCCTTGTGATCCGATGCAATACAAAAGCATTCCTACTAAACATTCGTGGCAAAGAAGACTGTCTCTCCATTGATTGTCTAAAACCTGCTTATCTCCTACCAGATGAATCGCCTACAGTTCACCTCTCTAGAGCAAGATGCCATATTTAACATGTACAGTATGTCATTTTTAGGAGGGGGAGGGGAGCCATGTACACCCGTGTGTCACATGAGCGTACATAGTAACGACATCACTCTTTTTGTATATAGCATCCAATGTATCTTCGCTCTCCCCTCGCAGTGACAGAAACTTGCTTTGACATGTCTGCATATTCCATTGTTAACTGTTAACAGAACCTGTTGCTGGTTTTACAATAAAATAGCATGTCTGTATCTTGTGACCTTCTTACCGGGTCTTAGTTTTTTTTATATACTCGATATGTCGTAATAAAGTTACTCAGTTGCTTTCACTTTGACTTTGAGTCACATCCTACTCCTGGCTCGTCACAGTAAGCAGAGTAATTAGAAACTTGATCTTTCACGTTCCTGTTTTCTTGAGGCTAAGCTAACAAGTTTATCTTTTTGATCTCTTGAAATTAAAGCTCTCTTGAGGAACCTTGATGCTTTTGGAACTGTTGACCCAAATGGTGTTTTTCCTTTGTTTTATAAAGACTGCAGATTTCCTAGCTCCAAAGTCCAAAGTCATCTGTTATTTTATGGAAGTTAGAAAGACGTTCTTTTATCTCTTGTTGGAGAATTGGTAATTTTACTCCATTATGTAAATGCATATCTGGTAGCTTAAGTCCAGCTGATACCACCCAATTTCTAATAGTCCCATAATGTTGAAAGTTTTTTTTAACGTATCTTGGCAAAACGTCCAAATAGGTTTGAGGAAGGTAATCATCTGTTCCCTATTTTGCAATTTAGTTTTCGTAAAGGCCTTGGAGCATTTGATAATCTTAAAAATCTTCAATGCTCTACAGAAATCCCTTGTTTGTAGAATGGAAGTTTGTACGATTGGCCTTGATTCTAGCAATGCCTTTGACCCTGTCAATCATAACGCCCTTGTTTTCAAACCAAACCATTGGGAATGGGTTGGTCTTTTCTTAGCATCAGTACTGAATTTGTAAATAGTAGATCTCAAAGAACTGTTGTTGATGGGCACTATAGGGATGATAGGAATGTGATATCTGGTGTTCCTCTGGGAAGTGTTCTTGGGCCGTTACTTTTCATACTATATGCATGTGACATAGTTTGACCTACAAAACAGTCCCGTTGCACAAGCTGATAATATTACTCTCTTTGTATCAATTCTATTTCCTGAATGTAGATCTGGGGTTGCTAAGTCCCTTAATAGAGATATAGCTGAATTTAGTCGACGTCAATGGCTCCTCAATATCTGAACCTCAGCATTGATAGTGTTCTTTAACTATGTATGACTTTTTCGAAATTTTAGATGTGATATTTGATAGCAAATTTACTTTTGAAAAGCACACTAGGTTTGCCTCTTTTTCAGCCACACAAAAAATTCTCTTATGGAGAAAGTCTTTGAAGACTTTCAATGATCAACTCATTAAAAAAAAATGGTTTATTTCCTTCATTCTACCTTCTTTCGAGGATGGTTCTCATGTTTGATCTTCAGGTGCTGGTTTTCATTTTAATTTTGGGGACCAAAAATTACGGTCTATTATATTTCTTATTTCTGATCTAAATATTAATCTCTGGCATCATTGTTCAATTAGTTCGTTATGCGTATTGCATAAGATTTTTCATAATTCTGACCATCCTTTACTTTTAGATCTTCCCAGAGAGTGGCTTCTTGTTCTAGAATTTTGTACCAGCTATGACCAGGTTGTAGAATGATCATCCTATTCAGATAGTTGAATCGGTAAAACTTCATTTGTTCAAACTTGCACATATGTTTTTTATGTGGAACAGGCTGGCATTAGTAATTTTTTATAATTTACATATGAAAGATCTGATTTAACACTGTTACTGATCTTGAATTTTTTTTTTTATTTCAATTGTTCATTTCTTGTCATATAGTTTATTTTTTTCCTTATTTCCTCACCCCAACTGGGCTATTTTTTCCGTATTGCAGCCCTAGGGCTTTTGATATCTTGCTTTTCCCACTAAGGTTCTAACTTAGCTAATGATAATAATAATAATAATGATAATAATGATAATAATAATAATAATAATAATGATAATAATGAAAATAATAATGATAATAATAATAATAATAATAATAATAATAATAATAATAATAATAATAATAATAATAATTATCGATTAATAATAATAGGGTGATGCCCGGAGACTCGCTAATGATGAAAGTTGTACCCCTGTCAAGACTGATATGCTCAGGGATACCAAATTTCACCATCCACCCTGAGAGTAGGGCAGATGTGCATGAGTCAGACATTACAGTTTAAATAGGGATGGCTTTAGGCTAATGAATGGAGAGATCAATGACAGTAAACTGGTAACGGTGTCTTTATGATTTGAATATGGGACCTAATACGTCAATGTAAATGTGGGCAAAATGACGCTGGAGTTGAGAAAAGGTGCCAATTGCTGAATCAATGAGTTGATGTACTTTTTAAGTTTAGCATGAAATTCTGATGTGGAACCAAGCCTTTGTATCCTTAGTTATGCTCTGCCAAATAAACTTCATCTTCAGTAGCTGCGCAGCAGATTGGCACAAGGAATATGAGAGGCCATGGATAAAATCAATGACCTGTTGACACATAGAAGCAGGTATCCATAGTCAAGGTTTACCAGTACTGATGTCACAGAGGATTGTTGTGTTACACTTGGGCGATGTTGTCCTATCGGAGGGATGTGAAGGATGTCCTACATGCTTGGTACTCTGGATCTTTTCGTTGGACTTATGCCAACATGTTGTAATCCAGTCCCAGGTGACTGGCGGCCAATATGTCTTTTGACAGGTCATCAGCAACAAGATTAATTTTCCCAAAAGACGTGTTGAAGGGTGTAATTTTATTCAGCCATGGCAGAGAGATGTTGGCATTGATGGGTAGGCAAAACATCGAAATGTCGAGTAAAGGCATGCACCAGGAGCATAGGGTCTGTGCAAATCGCAAAGGGCGTACTTCTCAAGAAGTGGCAAAAGTGATGGATGGTCAAATGCACCGCCAACAAATCACGGTCGAAGGTAGAGTAGCCGAATTCAACCTTGGACAGTTTTCTACTGAAAAAGTCTTAAGGGGGGTCGGAGGCCCGTTGACCACCGGCTTGAGTAATGCAGCAATAACGACATCACTGGCATTGGTTGAGAGAAGAAAAGTGAGATCAGCAGCTGTTGACAGGGCCTTTATTGTGTTGCAGAAGGCCCTTTTTTGAAGTGACCCCACTTTAGGTCTTTTGGCTTGCTCCGAGCAAGGCAAAAAGTATTTCAAGGGTGGTGTTGATGGCAAGAACCATTGATAATAGTGTATCATGCCGAAGAATTCTTCTAGTGCTTTGACAGTCGAGGTGTGGGGACGTCCTGAACAGCTGTTGTATTCTCAGGGAAGTGGTAGACGCCATGAGGAGTGATGGGGTGCCCTAAGAACGATACTTTGTTTGTGCCATATGTACAATTGTCATACCGAACTCCTAGGCCATTCTTTTGTAGGCAGTCGAGAATGATGCGTAGGTGACGGAAGTGTTCCCCTTTGGAGGAAGAGATCATAAGTATATCGTTCATATAACATATGGAGAATAGGAGGCCCCATAATATGCCATCCATGAGGTGTTCAGAACAGGATTAATTGTATGTATAAGTACTTAAGGCAGAGATAATGAAGGTATTGGGAATGTCTTCTATGTTTATGGGTAACTGATATTTCCAATTGAAAAGGTCGAGAGTGGAGAATACCTTTGCTTTGTGTAAATAGGACGCAACTTCGGCGATGTTGGGAAATGGGTAGTGACCTGGTTTTGTCTGCATATTCAGATGCCTTTAATCCCCACAAGAGTAAAGGGAGTCATCTTTCTTCAGACAAATGTATAAGGGCAGCGACCATGAGCTTGAGGCCTTCTGATAAATGCCCGTCTCTTCCATTTCTGTGAATATTTGTTTAGCAACTGCTAAATTGATATGCTGAGAAATACTGTTCATAGTCGAAACTGTGGACGTTTTACAAAGTTAGGAAAGGAAGACTAATGGTACAATGTGAGTATGTGTGTGTAGGCCTCCGTGGCTGATATGGAATGCCAGGACGGAGTGGGTAGGTCGAAGCAGTAATGACGAGCACGAGTTGGCGTTCACTAATTTTTTATGTCACTCGTCAACCAGGTGGAAATGTGCTAAAAAAACTGGTACGAGTAGTGGCAGCATTACCTTGGCAACGAGAAATTTCCAATTGCACCTGGCACTCCCAAACGACTGCATGAGTGTCTCATACCTTTGGGTGGGGATCTCCACTTTGTTAGGAGTGGGGGCGTTGATGGAGGTCCTAAAGATGGTGAAGTGGCTGTCCATAATTTAGTTGAATTCTGGTCTTCAGGTCATTCATTAGCAAGTTATCAACATTAGGAATAGCGACGCATGAGGGTTTGGGTAGACGTCATGCCAAAAGGACATAACGCAGGTTCATTTCCATATGCGACAGGTTGCAAGCCAGCAAAACTGGTCATTTAATTGAGGGCGAGCGAAGACTTTTGCCCCTCAAAGGCTGTTGTGAGAGCTGATAAAAGCTTGGCTATACAGACAGCTGGCTATGGTGAGAACTGCTCCAGGAGGTATGTCTTAAGGGAACCATACTCTATTGGGGTGTCCCCTTTGTCGCAAAGGCCATCAGAGATATCCGGGAAAGTGTCCTTGGAGACCACCGCGAGAATATAGTGTGCCTTGCTGCTTAAGCGAGTCACGCTCTTGATGCGAAACTAAACTTTGGCATGCTGGAACTAGGGAAACGCTTCTCCACTAGCAAATAGCAGTAGTTCCATCGAGGCAGAGTGTGTTTAATATGCAGGTAGCACTGTAAAAAAGGTAGGGCGAATAGATGGATGAAATAGGTGGTGTGGAGTAGTCATTCCGTAGGTCACCAATGTGCTAATAAAACTGTTAGTCTCTAACTGAGACGCAAGGTAAATGCAAGTATAATTTATACAACCAATAACGAGCTTATATATCAGCTGTTGAGAGCAAAAGTGTTGTAAAAACTCCAACACAATAAAGCATATAATGGCAAACTTAAACAGGTTGTCTAATTATCATTGCAGAGAGAGGGAGAGATAACAAAAAGTAGAGCCTTACTTTTTATGAGTGTGTGAATCAAGTACGGTACAATTCTATAAGCTAATTAAAATTTCTGGGGAGCGTTTTACAGTTATATATAGGTGCTCCGTTATTTCTCACACGTATGTATGTAAATGAAATACAAAACTAAAATTATACCAATCATGTTTCCTATTGTTACTATATATCATTACTATTGTTCATAACAATATTAACATAACATCAATCCTTGCGTCTGTTTTCCAGACAGTGTTTTATTAGCATGAACAACAGATAATTTTTTTTCAAACGATCGAATGCATAAAAAACCAATAGTGTACCCAGAACCAATGGCCTTTAATATTACAATGCAGAGCAATATTTTGTTTATCACCAATAAGAAGAGACAAGAAGACACAGTCCCTCTCTCTGAACCTGGGCTCATAAATATTTTTCCACCTGACAAAGAGGGAAAATCACTTTTGGATAATCCACCATTTAATAGACGTGAATTCAACCTTAGGTTAAGTTTGCGTAAATCAGGAGAGGAGAAGAAAAGATTTTTTTCAATTTCATGTGCATACTAATCATATTCTTTGAAGAATGTCTGATGATCAAAGCCAAATGACTTTGTGTGTTAGGTAAAAATAATACCAAATCTCTTTTATTCAAGTTCGGATGTAAAATCAATCAGGGTCGAGGAGGAAATAAACTTTGTAGGTGAAATTGATGAAAGGTAAAATAAAATATACAAGTTACTGACATACTAAACGGAACACACAGCAACACTGGACATAAACAAGCCTAGGTCCTAGAGGCTATTATTTCTCTCTCTCTCTCTCTCTCTCTCTCTCTCTCTCTCTCTCTCTCTCTCTCTCTCTCTCTCTCTCTTGCGACCGGCTGCCTGTCTTTCCTTTCAGATAAAAATGCTTTTCATGTGATCTGAAGATTTGGGAATAAACAAAGGACTGATTTAGCACAGCTGAAAGGCCAGAGGGGCAGGACCTCTCTTTTCCTTATAAGATTTCTTTGTAATCTCCCAGTAATGAAAAAAAAATAATTTCTTTTTGATTTAAAAAAAATATACTCAGGATGTTTAAAGTGGTAGTATTTTCTTGGCAATGACAACATTCATAACTAATGAGAGCTGGACGCTATCCATAGAATTACCTGATATATTTGGCTAAGTAAACGATGGTTTTATACAACGTGTTAAAAGGGGTTTTGTGACACTATTGTTCAAACTATATCTATAAGTATGGAAATGTTGATAAAAATTAGTTATAATTTCCAAGCACTATTTTTTCAACTGTTATTGCTATAAAAAAAATATATAAATCTTTATAACAAATGCTTTCCTGACTTATGTATGTATATAGGTATGTGTGTGAATAATAATAATAATAATAATAATAATAATAATAATAATAATAATTAATTCTATTATTCAATTGTGTGAAAAATATTTACCACGACTTCTCATAAGTCTATTAGGAACCTATAGCATGATGTATTTAACAGTAGAGTTCCTGCACCGGTTGTAAGTTATGGGACTTTTTCTGTAAAGCAAGAAATAAAAAGTGAAAGTTTTTCTCAAGTCTTATGTATGCGTATGTAATTAACTACGAAAAGGCGTATTCTTTGAAGACCTTTTGAGAAACAAAATGAAAGGGTTGAGTGTATTTAGTAGTACTTAGAACTGTTTCATGAAAGGTAAGTTTCTAAAGAGTCTATACAAATTTCTTCAACATACCTTATACCTTTTGTTCACATTTGAATGTGGAAAGGATAAGCATTGAGGAGACGTATTCTCTAGGTTACTGGCTCTCAACCTTTTTCAGTTCTTTCCTTCTTTCATGAGTTTTCGACCTTCTGGTGGTTCTCTTTGATTTATCCCTCAAATTCTGCTCATCACTACAAAAAAAAAGAAGAAAAAAGGAGGATAAAATTAATGAATGTATTAAAAGTTGATATAGAAAACAACTTTGCTTTATAAGAAGTAAGATCATAACAAATTTTAAATGTATAATTATCTAGGTTAATGGAGTTTTACAGTATGCTTAATGACTTAGATTAAATAACGATACTACAACTGACTAGCTCTCCCTATCGGCAATATCCTCACAGAAATTTGATTTTAGTTAGTAAAAAGGTCTTTATTTTTTATTCTCATTCAGTTGCTGATTCTAGGGTCCTGCCAATGAAAATGTACATCATATGTCAGGTTTTACATCCAGTCGGTTCCTACTCTAATTATATATAGATTGACAGAGAAACCAAACTCGAATAAACAGGCAGTTTAGAAAGGCAATAATTATCAAACTGGAGTTTAATTAGCTTTTTGGGCATGATTGATGCATCGAACACTAAAATATATTTAGAGGTTTTTCTTCATAGAGATTTTGTGTAGTACAATATTTTTTTGAGATCAAGAGACTTGTCCTGCACATCACTAGTGATGTTAGTAATGTCATGAGTACCCCACCACAGAAAAAAAATATTATGGCCCCAGTTGTAAAACCCATGATTTAATTGAAGGAGTAAAAAGAAAATAAACAAAAGTTTCTGACACATTAAACAGAATCATGGCAACTCTAAGACGAAACGGACCAAAAAAAAAAATAAATAAATAAAAAAAAAAGGCTTCGGTATGACGGGTTGGTATGGAGAGGCCCGCTCTCTGACTGTTTATCTGTCTGCCTGTCTCTCTCACGTTGTCTCGCTATTCCTATTTAAAAAAAAAATCAGAAGAGTAATCTTTTTACTGCAAATGCAATCATGATATCGATGATGTCTCTTTCTCATGCGAACTACGCACTAGCGAGTAAACAAAGGACCAAGTTAGCAAAGCTAAAAGGCATGGAAGAGGGGTAACTTGATTTCCTTTGGATATTTTTTCAAGGCTTTCTCTATTTCCAACAAAAGGATTTTTTTTATATATTTTTAGATAATGTGTATGCTCAATAATTACGGTAACACAAAAGGAAATCTTTTTATTATCATTGTTTAGTTAATATTGAAGTTTCATGCAGTCGTATTTCATTAGGAAATACACAATCATGAATGTTGAGCAAATCCACAATATCACCAAAAACATTTGGTTTAGTCACCCATTTGCAACATAATAAATTACTACGGTTTTGGGGCTCTACTGTATAATACAGGCAGTGTTTGTATGTTTGAAAAGGGTGGTAAAACTAATTAAAATATCCATGCACTCT
>NC_090726.1:164330579-164333079 GCF_036898095.1 Palaemon carinicauda
GAAGAATACCACTTCCAATATAAATGACAAATACATGTCTGTCAAAATCCGACTATCTTGTTATCCTAAACCAATAGTGAAGGAATAATAAAGACATAAAAGAAATAATTGGAAAGGATTGTCAAAATCATGGACTCAAAGCCAGACAGCTGAAGGATACTCATTCCTGAAGCTCTTCATGTCATGGAGGGAAAGCCTAACATCAACACAGCCAATGAAATTGAATTTATATCAATCATAATCCGAATATAAAAAATAAAGAAATAAATGGGCATCAAATACTGTGACGTACCGTAGGAGAGAGAGAGAGAGAGAGAGAGAGAGAGAGAGAGAGAGAGAGAGAGAGACAGAGAGAGAGAGAACAAAATCTAGAATGTCTTTCTGCAAGCTATCGCAGCTACACAAAAGTAGGGACACAGGCACAACTTTTGAAATACTCCATCTTATATCAAATCCCATGGGTTGAAATTGATTTTTCTTTACTATGTAATTTGGAGTTTAACTTTTTCATTTTTACTTTTAAATCTCCTTAATCATTGAATACAGTAATTTTATTCTAAAGTCACAGACATTAGCGTACAAGCAATTATAGTGACGCTAACAGGTATTTTAGACTTTATTAAACACTTTGGTTAAAAAAAAAAATCAATGTCCTAACTACCAAAGTTTGTTTTTCCTATGATTTTAATCAATATATTAATATCCAAACCAATTAAGAGCGAGCAAAAGGAATATTTATAACTGTACCTTCTGAATAAAAAATTCTCTCTCTCTCTCTCTCTCTCTCTCTCTCTCTCTCTCTCTCTCTCTCTCTCTCTCTCTCTCTCTCTCTCTCTCTCTCTGTATCATCTTATCATTATCATCATCATCATCATCATCATCAGCCGTTACTAGTCTATTGCAGAACTAAGGACTCAGACATATCATGCCACTAGTCTGTTTATGGTCTTTCTGTGCCAGTCCACAACCGCAAACTTTCTTAGTTCGTCAGTCCATCGTGTTCTCTTCCTTCCCTTGCTTCTATTGCAATCTCTAGGAACCAGTTCTGTTATTCTTGATATCTACCTATTTTCTGCCGTTCTCATCACATGTCCCGCCTATGTCCATTTTTTTTTCTTGCATGTTGTTAGAATATGATCTAATTTAGTTTGTTCACGTATCCATATGGCTCTTTTTGTGTTTCTTAGTGTTATTCCCACCAATAATCTTTCCATAGCTCTTTGAGTTGTAACTAGGTTAAGCTCTACGGCTTTTAGTAAGGGTCAAAGTGTTTGATGCATAGATGAATAGTGGTAGGACCATCTCATTAAATTCTTTTTTCTTTCAAGTATAAACCCAAAACAAACACAACTCTGGAATCTACCTTGATAATGTACACTTCACAAGAACTGCAACGTTGGCTAAATTGTTCGATGCTGCTTTCGCTCTGTTGAGCTCTTTCTGATCTAATGGTATTTAGTTATAATCCTTTTTCGGCCTCTCTCCTCTCCTCCACTCCAATGAAAGGCACCTCAATTAAATTGCTTGCAAATTGAATCAACAGACTTAACAGGCCATCAGAAATGAATTTTTTTTTTCATTTTTTTTTTTAGAGCGAATATGGTTTCATTCTGATAAAAAAAATTACTTCCAGTGTTGGTGGAATGTAATGTATAAATAAGAACGATATGACTATTCATGTAAAATTATATAATTTTAAGAGGTCGTATCGGGAATTGGTTTCGATTACACTGAATATTACATGTCGTGTAGGAACATCTAATTTTTTTTTTAAATACTCAGGTTGAAAAATACATTTCATTCTTAGTATTTTAGTACAATTGATTTTTTGTACATCTAAAATTTACTACTGTTATAGCAAGGCTATGTGAGACGCTGTGTTCCACATATGATAACATAATAAACGGTTGGTTATTTATTTCTTTATTTTGTCTAAAATCTTTTCTTCTTCATGGTTACTCATGCACTAGTATAGTCATCCTCCTGTCCTAAGATTAAGATAATGATTATACTTTATATAAAATTATGAAGCGAAAGACTTTAAATCATAAATAGAATCAAGATAAACGCATACATCTGACAACTAGTAAAATATTTCCTTAGGACGTGGTAAAATGCAATTGAATATGAACGGTATTTGTATATTTTAAAATATACAGTATATCACCACATCCTAGCCGTACTGCTAAAACAGATATCATGCTTCACCAACATGGCCATTATGGTGATATAATGAGATGCAAATCTTAGCTGTTTGAAACTTCCCTCGTTACAGATTATTGCTTACCTAAAATGAGTTGGCAGCATCATATTAATTGTGTGAAGGTCTCTCTAAGTTTGTTATTTTCTGGTTTCGTTAATTTAACTTTCTTTTTTAGTTTTGAATAGTGGATAGATATTACAAGCAACGAACATATATCAGTATTAAGAAAGTATCACAAATATATGAAACAACATCTAACGTTTAGAAGAAAGTAGGAAAATAATATAATGACATTGT
>NC_090726.1:164338079-164343079 GCF_036898095.1 Palaemon carinicauda
AAGAACCAATGTAAATTCATATCAAGGGAAATATTTTTCGAATGATAAAAATAAGAGCAATCTATTTCTTTTTTTATCATTTTTTATACACTGATATTATTCCACCATATGCCCTCAATAGGTGAATGTTCTCATGCTGTTGTCATAGAACTCTTCATTCATTATAGAACGCCAAGAAAGTGATACTTACTGAACATAGTGTTTATTTTATTTTATTTTTTTTTTAAATAAATGTTTAGAGATTAGATGGGCATCACATGCTCTAAGGCGTTGGCTAAAGCCAAAAGGCAAACTAGAGAGCAGATGATTCATTTCAGCATGCCTATTTAGACGTTATCCGAAAAGGCGTTCAAAAACTTCAGGCAGTATGGGATTTATGGAAATTGGGTGGTAATCAGCAGGGCTAGACCAAGCACAAACGCATTTACCTAGTGATGTAAACATTATCAATTCTCCAACGAGTACAAAAAGAACATCTCCTTGCCAACTTGCAAAAATAACATAAAACTTGGGAACTAAGAAATCCGCAGTCTTAAAGAAGAAGAAAAAAAAAAAGATAAATAAATAAGGTTTACGACTTCATAAATATGAAGGTTCATGAAGGAGGTTTTGGTTTCTGGGTCCGAAAAACTAGGCTAGTTAGTTTAGCTTCAGGAAAACAGGAATGTTGAAGATTAAGTTTCTCAAAACTCTACTTATTGTCGAACACATTAGCCAAAAGGGTAGTCTTTTCTTTTGGACAAAGATTGACAGTCATATAGTATCAGCAAGAGGAACAATTAACTCTACGGCCAATTTGAGGGTATCTCAAATACGATTAATTAGATTTAGACTGATATAAATGCAACTATAATTGTATGAAATATACACGTTTCAGGAGAGGGAGACCAAAGCGAAGGTGGGTGGATTGTATCAAGGATGACCCTCGATCAAAGGGATTAAGCCGGTGATGAAGTGCGGGACAGAGGTAGATGGAGAACGCTAGCCAGAAACATCGATCACACATGAAGGTGGGAAAAGATACAAACAAAGAAGAAGAAGAAGAAGAGATGTATATTTCCTATGAATACACATACATACTATAAATATATGTGTTTTTCGTGTTCTTATCTCTATTTATTTTATGTTAGATCCTAGCAATAGCAGCCTAACTCCCTCTACAAAAAAAAAAAAAAAAAAAAAAAAAAAACATTCTTACATTTCCTCAAAAGGACTCGAACCTGCCCGTGAGACAGCAAAATGAATTGGATCAGATGGCAAATAAGGTTTCAAGCTTATAAAATTAATAAATTACCCCTCCAAGGAAAAAAAAAACATGGAAATATCTCAAGGTAGAAATAGAATTGGAAACTTTATCTTACTCTGCATACAAAATTAATAATTAAAAAAGGATTTCATTCAAGTTTTATCGGAATATTTTATGGATATGGAGGATTCAGTCAATCATGAAACATTAAATGCTAACATTTCCCACCAGTATAGAAAACATAGCAAGAAAAACAGGTATGTAATTATATATAGTTATATATCTATATATCTATCTATATATATATATATATATATATATATATATATATATATATATATATATATATATATATATATATATATTATACAGTAGACCCCAGCCATACAACATTAATCCGTTCCAGAGTTGGTATCGTATGGTGAAAATGTCGTATGGCAGGCAATAGAATAGCTAATGCGTGCAAAGCCCCTGATAAAAACATTGAAAATTAGTATGTAACAAAATAGTATAGTAAGCACTGTACTATAGTATACTTATATATAATATACATGTACTGTACAGTATATAATTAAATAACATTAGAGGTATAAATAAAAATTATATACTGTACTGTAAAGGAAAAATTAAATTTTATCTACCTTTGGAGTGACGTAACTTGAACTGGTAGTGGGTGGAGGTAGAGGGGAGAGGAGACGGTAGATATAAAAACGTATCAATGATAATTATTTTATGTACACTTGATAATAAATTTATTCTTACTATTAAACACTTAAAATTAAAAAGGCTTTTTTTATTATTTTTGTCTTTTGAAATTTTTTTATGATTTTTTTCTTTTTAGAACTTAAGAAATAACTCTTTTTTTATCTCTTTTAATAGAATCACTTATATCATCTTTGCTTTCTGACACTTCTCTTTTGAAGAAATATCTATCCAAAGAAACCTGTTTCTGACGATTCCTCAACATATTTCTAAAATGACTCATACACTTGTCATTAACACTCTCCATAAGACGACCTGTGTGAAGTTTTTTCTGGGTGTTTTTTTTTCAATGAAACTCATAAGGTTTTCATACCAACCGATAGCTTCCCTTATTTCTGCCAATGTCGTTTCTTCAGTCTCGCCCCAGTCCTCGCCACCACTAGAGCTATGATCTTCTTGAATGATGGTCAACTGCATTGCCTCCAACTCCTTCAAGTCTTCAGTCGTAAGCTCCTCCCTGTGCTCCTCGATAAGGTTATGGACGTCAGCCTCATCGACAACAAGCCCCCTGGAGTTCCTGATTGAAATTACTTCCTCAACATCACCCTCAGGGGCAGGATCATCAACGGCCTTGTCTTCGGTTGAGGGATCGAAACCTTCGAAGTCTCGTTCTGCCACAACTGCTGGCCACAGTTTCTTCCATGAGGAGTACAAGGTGCGCCGTGAAACCTCATTCCAAGCTTTGTCAATCATCTTCAGGCATTGAACGATGTCAAAATGCCCCTTCCAAAATTCACGGAGGATGAGTTGAGTGCTTTCGGTCACTTCGAAGCATCTTTTGAACAGATGCCTCGTGTAAAGCTTCTTAAAGTTGGCAATCACTTGTTGGTACATAGGCAGGATGAGAGGGGTGGTGTTTGGTGGCAGATAGAGAACCTTGATGAAGGAAAAGTCAGGATTAATGATGTCCTCGAGGCCAGGAGGGTGAGCAGGGGCATTGTCCAATACCAGGAGACATTTGAGAGGAAGATTGTTCTCTTCTAAAAAGTTCTTGACAGCAGGACCGAAGCAGACATTTATCCACTCAATAAATATGGTCCTCGTGACCCAGGCCTTGTCATTAGACCTCCAAAATACCGAGAGCCTCTCCTTCGTGATGTTTTGTGCCTTGAAGGCACGAGGATTCTGTGAGTGGTATACCAGTAGGGGCTTAATTTTTAAGTCCCTACTGGCATTTGCACAAAATGCGAGCATAATTCTGTCCTTCATCGATTTATTGCTAGGAAGTTTCTTTTCTTCAGCTGTGATATATGTATGGCGGGGCATTCTCTTCCAGAAAAGGCCAGTTTCATCACAGTTAAACACTTGCTGAGGAATGTAGCCTTCTCTGCAAATTAATTTCTCAAACTTCTTGAGGAATTCTTCTACTGCTTTCTTGTCAGAACTGGCCGCCTCTCCATGCTTGACGACTGAGTGAATACCAGTCCTCTGCCTTCTTTATTATCTCCAGCTTGGTTTCCATAGTAATCATCTTCTTACTTCTCCCTTTAACATCACTAGCAATCTTGGGACCCATGGCTAACGAATTAAAGTTAGAATTATGCACTAAAATGCAAAAAAAAAACGATATCGCAAGCACTCACACGAGATCAAGTCTTTACGAAACGCACACGAGATTCTGAACTGAGCGCGCGTATAACAAAGAGAGAGAGAGGCAGCATCTCTCTCAGGCATTGTGGGAGGGATTTCGGCCAATAGCGTATCGGCACCTTAGTGACGCCGTGACGCCGACCAATAGCAGACCAGCTTCTTAGTGACGTATGCAGTGACGTATGAGCGTGGTGGTAAGGTAGTGACTCGCATAGTCGTACGCGTCAAAACCGCCAATTTTGAATTTTGGAATTCGATGCCGTAAGGTGGAGAAAATGTTGTAACGAAGGGACAAGAAAACATCGTATTCCCCACCGTAACGTGAAAAAAACGTAAGCTGGGGACGCCATGCCTCGGGAGTCTACTGAATATATATATATATATATATATATATATATATATATATATATATATATGTGTGTGTATATATATATATATATATATGTGTGTATATATATATATATATATATATATATATATATATATATATATATATATATATATATATATGTGTGTGTGTGTATATATATATATATATATATATATATATATATATATATATATATATATATATATATATATATATTATACTTAAATACTTTGAATGTTTTCACACGGTAAGATACCAGATATTTCCTTAGTTTTTCCCTTGTTCTTTCACTGTTTACACCAGTTACATGGACTCCTATCCCAAATCACTCTCTCTCTCTCTCTCTCTCTCTCTCTCTCTCTCTCTCTCTCTCTCTCTCTCTCTCTCTCTCTCTCTCTCTCTGTCTCTCTGTCTCTCTCTCTTTGTGTTCCCCTTGTTTTTTAGACCTTACCATTGCTAGTTCTGGCTTGGCATTCCATGTATATTTACTTTGACAAGTACGTTTGTTTCGAGGAGTGCTAGTGTCCATTATGAATATATCATGCAGCAATGCAGCAATATGCATTCGTCTAGCCCTGACGACTTTATTGAAGGGCTGGCAAACTCTGTTAGTCTTTTAGGCTTTTGTGGATGTGCTTTTGGGAAAAAGAAAAATAGCATTTGATACACGACTGTATCTATACGTTTGAGTTACCATTAACATTTTATGTCACCTTATCTTAGTATTATTTTTATCCATTATATATTGAACCTATAATAAATAGGATCTTCAATGGCAAAAAATAGTGTATAATGTAGGTTGCAATCTGGCTGAATAAGTTCGGACCTTCATGCACGCTTATAGGAAGACCTATTTCTCTTATGTGATATATCTTTAACCTAACTCATTATTTGCATATATAATGCGTTTAGTGACATCATAAAACCTTCCCAGCAAGTAGAAATGCTCTTATATATAAATATTTTTTTTTGCATAAATGTGTGTAATTTAATTATAAAAATATCATTATATTGGTTAAGATTATATCATCA
>NC_090726.1:164348079-164350579 GCF_036898095.1 Palaemon carinicauda
CTCCTTTCAGAGAGAAGAGAAAGAAAAGTTTGCTGCATTGGAACAGTTATGCTTTGATGGTTTTAACTAAGTGCTGGTGAAGCTCTTTTTAATGTTGACCTTTATAACACACTTTTTTCTATACTCTAGCAAGGACATTAATTTTTACTCCTTAATAAACTGGATGGAATCTCTTTACTATTGATTACCTTTTGTTAGGTTTTCCAGGCGTAACTCCTGAATGGATGGGCTCATACTATTTTGATTCATCTTTCTATTTTGCAGAATATAATGGTAAAGACTAAATAGAAATAACATTGTTAGTAAACAAGTTACTAGATACTCATTTTATTGTGATATAGAAAATGACCATTGAGATTACATGGTTGATCTAAGAAAGAAACAGATAAGATAGAATCAGACTTTTGATAAAAGGAATGCGTAATAAAAAAGAAATTTACTACACTTGAAAAGTGAATACAAATTCTAAATATCAGATTACTGAAAAAATATATGATTAGATATGGGATATATAAATATATATATATATATATATATATATATATATATATATATATACATATGTTTATATACAGTATATATATGTATATATATATATATATATATATATATACACACACACACACACACACACACACACACACATATATATATATATATATATATATATATATATATATATATATATATATATATATATATATATATATATATATACGACGGGCGTTCTTAAAAGATTTTCCCTGACTCACTTCCAACAGACCTAGACACACAAAACTTGGAAAAGTTATTAGTGTTTCTCTTATCTGGAGAACTTGTTTGTAAAAGTGGAAGGGTTGAGACTCCACCTTAGAAATCAGTGTCTCATCATCTGGAAAATATGTTCCCTTCAAAAAATGATTTCATGGTTGGGAAGAGGTGAAAGTCAGATGGCGCCAGGTCAAAGGTATATGGGATTTCAGAAGAATTTCATAGCCACGAGAGTGCATTTCTGTCTGGGGGATATGCTCGTTGTGGACTGGAGTATTGTCTTGAATGAGGCAGACTCCTCTGGTCAGCATGACGCACCTTTAGAGTTAGATTGATCTTCGCAATTTACGTAGTATTGAAGCCCAGTAAGTCACAGGAATTGTTGTTCCCCTGGCCAGGAAACTCGTCATCACTACTCCATGCTGGTCCCAAAAGACGGTAATAATGACCTTTCCTGCAGAGGGTTGCACTTTTGCCTTCTTTGGGGTAGTGAGTCAAAGAACTTCCACTGGACTTTAGTCTGAAGATCATAGTGATAACTGTGATAAGTCTGTCAAAGAAGGCTTCCTAATTTTTCTTGGCAAATGTCCAGGAGAGCCATTAAGCAATCAACTAGTTCCAGCCTCTGAAAAGGAGTAAGGAGCCTGGGAATCCAACGTGTAGACACCTTATGCTTATGCATATGATCCTGAAGAATTTTTTTAATTCTTTTCACAGATCATATACTAAGCTTCACAATTTGGACTAACTGACGAACAGTTATACGACTGTATTCCAAAATAGGAGCCTATACTTGATGTACGGTCTTTTCATCAACGGAAGAATTGGGGAATCCAGGAACGGAGGCTGTTTTGACAGAACTGTTCGGCCACACTTTAACTGATGATGCTAGTGTTTTACAACATCATATGATGGGGCAGCATCTCATTAAGTCTGTTTTATTGCATCAAAGCTCTGTTTCGGCGTGCGACCTCTCAAATATAGAAACCTGATTACTTCCCACTACTTGACTGGGTCTATAGTAACACATTATTTCAATCTAACTCCTGTAAAAAAGGAGGCAATGTCATTTCAAAGCTGCAAATTATCATACGATCTATACAGATTTGATAATCCTAAATAGGTCAAGGGAAATCTTCAATGAATAACCCTCGTTTGTATTATATATAAATATATATATATATATATATATATATATATATAGATATATGTATATATATATATAGATATGTGTGTGTGTATATATATATATATATATATATATATATTTATATATATATATACATATATATATATATATATATATATATGTGTGTGTGTGTGTGTATATAAATATATATGTGTGTATTTATATATAAAAATATGTAGATATATATATATATATATATATATATATATATATATATATATGTATATATATATGTATGTATATATGTATATACATATATGTATATATGTATATATATACGTATAGATAAATATATATATATATATATATATACAGATATATATATATATATATATATATATATATATATATATATATATATATATATATATATATATATATATGTGTGTGTGTGTGTGTGTGTGTGTGTGTGTGTGTATGTGTGTGTGTGTTTGTGTACTTTTGTTTTTTATGAGCATGTCCTTATAAGCAGTTTTTTTGGCGATAGGTCTCCTGCTTGATTGGACGTATATATATCGTTTAGAATGCCTCATAGATAGAAAAGGAAAGAGATGTCAGAGA
>NC_090726.1:164371078-164393578 GCF_036898095.1 Palaemon carinicauda
GATTATTGCTATGATGGTTCGGATAATCACGTGATGTTACATCTGAAGTCACGTGATCTTTATTATTGAACGACTCCTTCTTTTGCTTACGATAATGTTCATTAGCTCTGTTTCTTAAGGAGTTAGAAAGACGTTCGACACAAGATTTTGAAAATCTGAACTTAGGTGTTGCCTAGATTATGCTGGAATTTACCTTTTTATCAATTATCTTGTGGGGTAAGGTAACATGAGAGATAACACGCTATTTCAGATAAGCGGTATGGCTTACTTTTTGACGCCCGAACAAGCTGCTCAGGTATTTAATTTTAGTAGGTTAACGACATATATAAAGCTGCTTGACCTTTCGATTGTGTACGTTTGGTCCAGGGGTGTTAGTAGATCACCTAGCTTCATAAGCTATTCTGTTCATACTACGGCGAATTCTTCGGTGTTATCTGTGGGAAACTGTACGGGATTTGAGGCAGCCGGCAGTTCAGTAATGTAATAACGATGAAATTACGTCACGGCTACTGACCAAGGAATAGATAACATGGTTTTGAGTGGAGAAATCAAGGTATCAGTAATATCAACGCCTGCCATTCAATTTTAAAACTCTTGCAGGTGTGCATGCGAGCCCATTTTACCATGGGAATTTGACATTATCATAAATGTTTAGAATATTAAACCAGTACCTTTGACGTCACTTTCAAGAATGTTGGGGCAGATAAGACCTTCATCACACCCTGTTTATTGCGTCACGGCAGGTGGGCAAAGTGCAACATTAAACCCGTGGGACGTGGATGGGACTCGGGTACGTTATATAAAAGAAAACCAGCACGTCACTTAGCATATTGTACTCTCGTCAGATTGATCAATTTTAGTTCATTTTACATTTCATTCGCAACAGATTTCCAACCTTATCAACCATGATGAACATTACCAATACCAACGAAAAGGGAACCGATGCAGTCAGTGTTTTAATTATTGAACTATTCAAGTAATCGATTGTTTTCCCGAACTTTTGATTGAAATTTTAGCTTACGAAACCGCTTTCGTCGTGCGGTGGATGTAAATAAGAGTTTACAATAAAAATAAACAAATTGAATTTCATGTAGGACATAGATGAATTAGTATATAAACGCACGTCTTTTACGCCATTTTGATCGGTGATAGTATTACCAGAAACGTTGACTTCGGGGAGGTAGCAACTTTTCCGGGTATCAATGTGCATCGTTTACTGTTTGAGGTAAGTTACTGTTTTAATTCAACCTTTTTTCATTGTGTGTCATTTTCTTTACTTCTAGTTCTTCTCGTGTCTAATAGAAGCAAAGAAATAAACAGACACAAATACAACGAACATTTAGTTATACTTAGATGTATTTCAACAAAAATAATGCCCAATTATAATCTTATGTTGTTTGAGATTTTGTTACTAATAATCTGGTCTCTTTTAGTTCTCAACTACTCAATTAATACGCTTGCGCAAAAAAAAGAGTGATATTTAACCAAAAACCGATAAATCGGTTGGAACCTTTGACCAGGGACTCCTCTCCATGTCCTAAAATAAAACAAAGAAAAAATGGTCATCTTTTCAATTGAACATCTGAAAGAATTGATATAAGAATTTTGACCGGATGTCACCGGTCGCTTGCTTTTGACATTACCCATAGTCATGGCGAGGAGTTGATAATTTTTGGGAGAAGGTAGTATTGGTAATTGACTTATCTTTCATGTCAGTCACAGGAGTAGGCGTTAAAGACTAATGTAGATCACACGGTAGCGTGTAGCAAATAGGTACGTCTTGTAGGAACGATAAGTTACTTGATAGATGTCCATGTTGATGTATATTATGATGAGGGGGAATACGGTTGATTGTAGAGATTAGGACGTAATACTAATAGGTAAAAAATTATCATAAGTTGTAGATAGGCGGTCAAGGAATGGATGTAGGAGGTACGAGGTAGATAGTAAGGGAGGTAAAAGGTAAACAAATTTTTAGGTAAACAAATAAGGCGTGTGGTAAGATGTAAAAGTAAATCTAAAGGTAAGTAAGAGGTGACAGGTAACGGGTAGGAAGTAGGAGCTAAGAGGTAAGAGGTAAGAGGTAGGATGTGGATGGTAGGAAGTAGGAGGTTGGAGGTAAGAGGTAGGAGGTATAAAGATCTAGGATGTAGGATAAAAGATGTAGGAGGTTCAGGGTAGGAGGTAAGAGATGTACCTCTTATGAGAGGTAAGCGGTAAGAGGTAGGAGGTAAGAGGCAAGATGTTATGTAGGAGGTAGGAGATAAGAGGTATGATGTAGGAGGTAGGAGGTAAAAGATAGGGGGTAGGATGTAAGGGGTAGAAGGTACGATGTGGAGGGTAGGAGGTAGGAGGTTTAAGTATATAGGATGTAGGATAAAAGAGGAAGGAGGTAGGAGGTATAACTATAAGAATGCAGGATGTAGGAGGTAGGAAGTAAGAGGTAGAAAGAAGAAACAAGGTAGGAAACGGGAAACACGTAGTAAGAGGTAATACCTATCAGAGGTTGGAGTTATAATGCGTTCCTCAGCATAGTATAGGTGTAGAATACTACATTTTATCTCTATGAATTGATCACGAATCACAGTGTTTTGTTTTATGACTATGAGTAATGTCAAAAGCAAGCGACCGGTGACATCCGGTCAAAATTTTTATATCAATTCTCTCAGACGTTCAATTGAAAAGATAAACATTTTTTCTTTGTTTTATTTTAGGACATGGAGAGGCGTCCCCGGTCAAAGGTTCCAACCGATTTATCGGTTTTTGGTTAAATATATATATATATATATATATATATATATATATATATATATATATATATATATATATATACATATATATATATATACATATATGTATTCACATATATACACACAAACACACACACACACACACACACATATATATATATATATATATATATATATATATATATATATATATATATATATATATTTATAAATTATACTTGTGTGTATTTGTTTACATTGACACTGATTATTGAATGAAGACATAAAACTTATGCTTATGACCTATCCACACTGTCACACGTGCCTTACAGGCAAACAGTGATACCAGAGTTATAACGCCCGCACACAAACTAGGAGGGTGAATGGCAGGGTCGAAGGTGAAATCAGAAGCAAGGAAACGACAGGCATACATGGACAGGCTCTTCCTGGAAGTCAGCTGCAATGAAAACCAGAAATGTTCTACAAATAAACTCAATCAAGTCAGGGGCTGTGACAGATGATGTTTACAGCCCCAAATAATGGTGCTTATATGACCTTTCTCTCCTCAGTGATAGTGACTGTATTAAGTTAGCACAAAAGACATGATATTACAATGAAATTCTCTGAACTATACATAAACTATTCTGAGTGATTACTACTCATTAAAAAATAACTAAATTCGAGGCAGATTCACATGATTTTTCTTGTTAGAATTTTTACCAAAATATTCGCTCTCTCTCTCTCTCTCTCTCTCTCTCTCTCTCTCTCTCTCTCTCTCTCTCTCTCTCTCTCTCTCTCTCTCTCTCGTTCCTCAGACATACCGATAATTTAGAATGCCGTTTTTCCTAATGCCCAATTTAATAGTTGTAAAAATCAGTTTAGTGTTCTCATTATTGGTAGAGATGTTTTTTGTATGTCCGCGCCTCTCTTGGTTTGATTTATTACTCAGATTTTAATTAACCAACTTTTCAATGTCCATATTATTATGAATATGGAGGTACCATTGTGTTAGAATATGAGTTAGCAAAAAACTTAAAATCTTTTTCATAATGGATTTCTGTGTTCACAACACGCTCGTATACTGTAACGGTATTTTCCTTGTGTTGCCCAAGGCCACTCCTTGATGGGAACCCCACTTCAGGTCTTTTGTCTTGGCCATAGGGGAGGCCTAGAAGGGGCAAGATTGATGGCAATGGCTAGTAGGAAATGGTGATAATAGTGAGTCATGCCCAACATTTCATGCAGTGCTTAGATGGTCGACGGCATGGGAAATTTCTGAACGTCTGCTACTTTCTCAGGGAGGGGGTGGACTCCTTTTGTAGGTGGTCAAGCATAAAGTGTATGTTATGCAGGAGTTTCTCTCTGGAGTAAGAGGACACAAGCATTTCCCCTGCATAAAATACACAGAGTATGAGGTCCACACAGATGCCATCCATGAAGCGTTGAAAAGTATCCCAGTAAAATGAAGGCCAATACAGGAGTAATCGAAGGTGTATGAACCAAAGAGGGTGGTGATAGTAATCTTGGGGATGTCTTCTGGCTTCATTGGCACCTGATAACACCCCTTCAGTAGGTCGAACATGGAGAAAACTTTGCTTTGTGCAATTAGGAAGTCATATCAACGATGTTTGGGAGTGGGTATTGATCCAGTTCTGTCTGCATGTTTAGGGGCCTGTAATCCTCCAATAGAGCTAGAGATTAGGCCGGGACCCTGGGCATTTGATAAAGTTCTGGAAGGAAAACTTCAGGGTACTTCTTGAGGAGGTGGGTGTAGGCATTCGTGGGTGTGCTTATGTGGAGAGAAGGTTGTAGGGAGTGGGTTGAGGAAATGTCCAGGAGTAAGAGTCTAAGATAACTAATTGTCGGGGAGCAAAATGAACCAAGAGATGGAAATGTGAGAGTAGATGCATAGTAACGATTGGCAATGTGCTGTCAGGATTTACCAACTTCCAGTTATATTTGGCTCTGCCAAACGCTAACGAGAGGGGATCATAACCCTGGGTTGGTATCAAAGATATGTTTTCAGCTACCAGATGGACATCAGCAGACTCAGAAAAACTATTCCGTTTCCTGGAGAGTGGCCTCGGCAGAAGAGAAGGGCAAGCACCCCTATCTACCAAAAATAGCATGACTCTACCCGCATCACATAAAAAGAAAAAGGTAATAAAAGCTTATGAACGTTTTGCAAAACATGTGCAGTACATGTGATGGTTGTTTGATATAAGTTGATTTCTAGGAGATTCACTAATGATGTCTACAATTGAGATGTTAAAGTGGTAACCCTGTCAGAAGTAATATACTCTGAGATAACAAATCTCACTATCCACCATAAGAGCAAGTCCTATTTAAATGAGGTGCACGTTGCAGTTTTGATGGGAATGGCTTTAGGCCAACGTGTTTATCAGTCGATAACGGTACATAGGTAACACTGTCCTCGTGATGTGGAAGGGTACCTACTACATCAACATGAATGTTGGCAGAACGACACTGAGGTTGAGGAAAGTTGCTCACTCCTGAATCTATGTATCAATGTACTTTTGAATTTTGGCATGAAGTAGAGGCGCATACCTAATCCTTAGCATCATTAGTAATGCTGTGCCAAATGAACACCGTCATCAGTAGCTGTGCAATAGATAGGTGCAAAGAATGTGAAAGACAATGAATGAAATTAAACACCTGACGTCCCAGAGGAAGGATGCACCAGAACTGTCGAGGGGGACATCTTCCCAATGGAGGGGCGTGCTGGATGTCCTACATGCTTGGTACTCTGGATCTTTTTGTTAGGCTTCTGGCAAGGCATTGTAATTCAATCCCAGGTGAATAACAGCCCATGATTTTCTTGACAGGGCATCGCCAACGGGATTTACTCTTCCAGGGACATGTTGAAGTATACAATTGTACTCAGCCATGGCAGAGAGATGTCGATGTTAACGGTCTTACCGGGCTTTGGACTGTTAAGAGAAGGCATGCACCAGCGGTATGTGGTCTTTGCGAATGAGGAACGGCATGCCTTCTAAGAAATGGTGAAAGTAATGGACAGCCAAATGCACTGCCAGCAATTCTGCCTGGGAGAGTTTTCTTTTGAAGAAGGCTAATGGGTAGCGCGAGCCGTTGACCACCTGCTCAACTACTGCTCAATAGCGATGTCGCTAGACTGCCTAGAACAGAAAGGGCTTGTAGTCCAGTACGACAAGTGTACCTACAGCCCCAATGAAGTAACATTCTTAGGCCACCACATCAGTTGTGGAAGGGTTCACTCCATCCTTGACTAGGTAGCAGCCGATCCAAACTTTCCCACACCCTCGACCGTATAGGCAGTGAAAGAATTCTTGGGCATTATTAACTATTATCACCGTTTCCTGCCATCCAACGCTGCACTCAGGCCCCCCTCTAATCCTCCCTCATTGGCAAGCCAAAACACCTGAAGTGGGGTCCTTTCCTTGTGATCCATTGCAATCCGAATGGTTTCTTGTTCAACATGCTTGGCAAAGAAGATTGGAATGGGTCTCCATTGATCGTTTGAAACCAGCCTGTCTCCTAGAGCACGACCCACCTATGGTATGCCTCTCAACAGTAGGGTCCCCCATTTTACAGGTCTCTCTTTTTTAGGGGGAGGGTGTAAGCATTGCACTGCACGTTTCACAACACGCTCGTACGCTGCTATGGTATTTTGTTTTTATTGCATATCTCTCTCTAAACCTTTCTGTTAACACAACCTGTAAAAGTCTCTCTGTTCATGAACCATTTCTTTCGAAATTTTGTGGCCCTATCCTCGACACGTTGTAAATAAAATAGCTATCTTTTGAAATAAAGTCTGATGCATTCACTTCGCCTCTCAGTTAAACTCTTATGACTCTCATGTACCGCACGTATTTCACAACACGCTCGTGCACTGTAACAGTATTTTCTTTTTATTGACCATCTTTCTCTAGACCTCACTGTTAACAAAACCTGTTTAGGTTTGTCTGTTCAAGAATCATTTAGTTTGATGAAAAGTCAGGCTTAAACAGCCTTTTTTAAGAGAGATGTGTGTAGTGAGATATACAATAAAATAAAGATACAGTTACAGTGTACGGAAGTGTTGTGAAACATGTGCGGTACAAAAGACAAAAGCTTATAGAATTAAGGTTGCAAGAAATAATTATGTTGTTTAAATTGTTGCTTATGATATTTTGTAAGATATGGTAGATTAATGCTTGTAAGGTAGGACCTGGCCCGAGTAAACTTTTTTTTGTGATTTAAGTATCTCCTAGTAATCGTTATCCTTGGAAAATTACTATATTATCAAATTGATGTGTGTTGTGTTCTCTTTGCTCCCCAGTCTTTGCCTGTTGAACGAGCAGATATTGTAGGCTACACGTGAAATGGTAGCCTTGATTTTGCCAGATCCTCTACACTGGTTTCCCCACTTCTGACGCTGTCAGTCCTCTTTCTCACTACACATTAGGATCTGGTATCACTCTTTGCCCGTCGGGCATGCCTGATGGCGTGGACAGGCCATTGCTTATAAGCTCTGAAATATTCTCTTTCAATCATGGATGCAGCAAATTTAAAAGGGGTTAAATGTCTTAAATCATGCCCGAGGAAGCTGGGGTCTAAGGGGGCGCTACAGCTCTCCACAGGCTGAAGCAATTTTAGGCTTTTTTTTTTTTTGCATTTTTCATGTATTTGAAACCGATTCACCATTTAATTGAGTGTTATGGGGTAAAAATGCATGATTCAATAACAGAATCCAAAAGAATATATATATATGTATATATATATATATATATATATATATATATATATATATATATATATATATACATACATACATATATATATATATATATATATATATATATATATATATATATATATATATATATATATATATATATATTTATAACATTTCAATGGTAATGTATAATTTTTGGAGTGCCTGCATCCTTCCGTTCAACTATCTACCTATAGCAAATCTCGACTCATCGAATTATAATTAGTCTCTCCAATGAGAGAGAGAGAGAGAGAGAGAGAGAGAGAGAGAGAGAGAGAGAGAGAGAGAGAGAGAGAGAGAGTGGTGGGGGATTTATTTCAATCTTCCACATCTTTACTACATTATATTTGTATCACCTGTTGAACGTGATATGTCAATCATTTTGGCCTAGATTTATAAAAATTGGAAGGTTTGGGTAAAGAACACGTGAATCATACGTTCAACCACAAATAGTTCATGATTTCAAAGGTACTCTCTCTCTCTCTCGAGAATAAAGACACAAGAGGAAACTCGTTTTATGAAAACGACTATGCATAGCAGTCTATAAAAAAAGAAAATCAATTTAAACTACTTATCCATTAAAGGTTATAAGAGTTAATTTTGACTCTAATGTGCATATTCACGACAAATTTCAGTTTATAATTGAATCTTTTTTTCACGCTAATACAAGTGACTATCATAAATTTACTTTCAAATAATTCATCCTAAGTAATTTTTACTTTAGTGTAAGATGACCTTGTAGGAAAACTTGTGAAAAGAAAAATATCTTAATAAATGATGAAACTTGAAGATAAAGTTAACTTTTCAAAAAATATTTTCCCTCGTTAAGCCGAGTTTAACAGTCAAATCTATATCCGTGTAAACCCCAGGTTTTATTATTATTATTATTTTTTTTAAAGAGGTATCACGATCCTGGATAACACCTCACCCTCTTGGCTTCGAAGCTGTGTCCTCTCTTATATAATGTTATTCCTTCTCCATCGGTTAAACTGTTCGCAAGAGACGGGAAGAAATCACCTCGAGATCTACGATTATTGTTATTTAAAAGTATCTATCATGTTAAAAGCTCACTGTAATAGGAGATAAGTTAGCTCCTTGCAATACAGAACGGTTTTCAAAATATCGACATCGTTCTACCGAAAAAAAACTCATTATTTAGAATTCTTAAAATGCTATCAAGTATAATTTTCTTTAAAATTTCAGGACAAAATTCTCATAAATTTTGAAAGGCATGTAATTCAAGAACTGCATAAGTATCTGCTCATATAACTGTGGTATTGTCCTTTCTACTCCACCTGTTTGCCCCAGGATATATTTTTTCCCCAGATAAGAATTCTTACCTGAATGTTGTTCTGTATTCCAAAAGAAGCTCCTTTATATATAAACATGTACAGAAACCAAGAAAGAAATACCAAGTTTCAAGATTGACATCTAATGTTCAGGAGAGTTTTGTTTTATAAAGTCATGAAATTGTATCGTTTTGAACGTCAACGTTTATTGCTGTTGAAACGTATATAGGAAAGTTCAAAACTACGAAACTAAGATTGCTCGGACAAATGAACATTACAATTCTTAAAATGTGCTCCATCCTTCTCTGCACATCATGTGAGTAAAAACTTTAGTTATTGAAAACTTAATTATAATGAATCTTCAAAATTGCTTTTATGATTCATCAAAACGTTGTGTTTTCGTCTATTACCTAGGCTTCAAATGGTCAAACAAAAGTACCTAAAATTTTGAATAAAAAGAAGATTAATTTGATTTAAAAACTAATACTACTAAGACATAGAAATAATATTACCCACATTTTCCCAACCTAAGAATAAACTAAGAAAAGCAAAACTATATCTAGCTCTGGTTAAACATTACAGACTAACAATGTAGAATTCTTCAGTTGTTTTTCATGTAAAAAGTATGCTTTAACGAGTGATACATTTTCTGGACTAAAACACCCTTTTTGAATTAGGGCTGCACGATGTTATCGAGAGACAAGTTTAAAACAAAAACTCCCCACTGAAAGTCATTGGGCTAAACAACCTATGAATAAAAGTAAATGCCAATCTCGACAACACCGTTTGACAATCTAGTTCTCAGCCAGTACTGATAGTATATTACTTTCCTCAGTATCAGTAGGGATTTTCGTTGAAAATTATTTAGCTTCAATCCCTTATTCAAGTATTTTCAGGAGTTGCCTACTGCCATTTCATTACACATCCGTATTATGCAGACTAATTATAGTAGGCTTTCTAGCTCATATATTGAAGCTATGCTAAGATGCATGCCAAATAACTTTTTATGTTCAACGTTTCGAGAAACGCCAAACAGTCATTTCATTCAGTGAATCTTTAGTTAAGACGACAATAAGCTTTCTCATTTGAAATGATTGAGATTGTGGTTTCTTTGAAATTCTCTAGTTTCAGTTTTGCTACATCTGTTTAAACCTATTATGAGAGGTTACCACGCCTTTTTCCTTATTAAAAAGCCAAGTCACCTTTTTGAAGCCTTTTTAACTTGAAGTAACATTGCTAAATTAGATTAATAAAAAAAATCTTTAAATCCTCCACCCCCACAAAGAAACCCACACATTTCAATATCTTTAAAGAAAGCAAATAAAGTAAAGATATTTAATCTAAGAACTTTATTTAAAGATGCAGTTATACCTTTATAAATAGGAAGAAATTGTGTCAAATCGTTTCATACTACCATCAATTAAATATGAGGCGAATAGATTTTAATCTACTGAAGATTGCTTAGGAAGTAATATATCATATCCCAATGAACGATCTACTAAATCAACCAAAATAAGTTTTATTTAATATCTAAATTAAGAGGATTTTATCTGCCATAAGTACAAAAAAATATTTAAAAAATTCAGCACTCCCGTTACAAAAATGGCTAGCAATTGTCATTTTGTTGATTAAAAACTTCCAGCATAAAAAAGGCATTCTCTTTTATTAGAACTGGCTGTAACCTATCAAAGAATTTCCGATAATTATAGTTAGGCAAATCTCCCACTACTTGCTGAATTTTCAAAAGTTCTAACGCACATATTTATTGAAATCTTCACAGACGATCTTAGCAGAATTTCTGATAACAATCATACACCAAGGCAGGATAACTATCTTCAACTAAATCAAAAAGTCACAGGTAAAAATTGAAGTTTAAAGATAGTCCTTGTATCATAATATAATGGAGTCATGCCATCAGAAATTGTTCTTTCAAAAGTTATAAATGACTAATATCTTATCCCTGCAGTATCAAAAAATAGCAAAAAGCGTATAATAAAATTTCCCAACTCCGTACAACAAAGCATATATCCGTATACTATAACATAGAATAAAATTATATTAAAACATAGAGTAACTAAAATTTTATATAAAAGGCCGAAAATTAAAAAAATATTTTCTCTAAATTTATTCTCACACATGCTTAGAGTTAGCAGGAAAAAAAATTAGAGGATTAAATAAATAGAATAAAAATTAAGACAGGCTTTACTTAACCTTTAAACCATAAATAACGTACCAAAAAGTTGAGCACTCACTGCAATTAGACAAAGGGGTGTAAAAGCAAGCCACCCTATAACACACGGTAGACTCTAAAAGCAAGCCACCCTATAGCACACGGTAGACCTTCGAGGTCTACCGTCTACTATAGGGAATGTCCTCCCACGATTAGGGGCGTCTCCCCTATTCGGGAGGATTAGCTTGCTTAAGATCGTAAAAAAAAAAATCATAAAACTATATGTGCCTTTTAGTTTAGATAGAAAAATACCTCACAAGAATTCAGCTTTATAACCAGTAAGGCTCCTCGAGTATTTAACCTGTGGGTCAGTAGGTATGGATAACAGACAGCACCAGCTTTATTAAAATAGATCCCCATACGGTCAGCAAGCTTGAAACGCACAGGCAATCAAGGGACCCTAAGCCTTTACTTTCCTGAAGTACAAACAAGATGAACCAGTAAGTTGTAACACAGGTATATATATATATATATATATATATATATATATATATATATATATATATATAAAATGCTGTATATAAAATTCTGTATACAAAAATATAAATTATAAACAGGAACATTAAAACAGAAATTTACGAACCTAAAGTATACATAGAAATAATTTATAAAATGGTATGTTAAGACATGTGTATTTGAAATGTATTCAGTGTATTAACATAACGTGCATATCAACAGACCCCCAATAAGCACAAAACGATATAAGAGTATTTGGAATTCACGCCGGTCAAAGTCAAAAGAATGCAGCTCTTTACTTAACAACTAAACTGTATTATATTTCAAAAGGGCAGACCGAGAAAGATTCATTATGCTAAGCTAAGGACTCTAAACAGAAGAAGGCAGCACCTATTACAACGAAAAGATCCCTCGTCGGGTCCTTGTCCTCACTTCACTCCGCATTCTCTACAGGTATAAACATAAAACATTAAATTGCATTATAGCGCACCGTGCCGGTTGACGCCAGGGTTGACGCCAGGTTTATTTTTCCAATGAATCATACTTTTAGAAAACAATATAGATGTAACATCACATATTCTAATAACTTTTACAAACTTCTGTACTGATATAGCAGTTCATATTTAAAACAAAATGAACAAACTTTCAAATTAACATATAAGCCTCCTCTGCCGCCCAGGAAAAACCATAGATAAAAAACAAAATCTCAAGTTTTGAAAAAACTATGGAAACCTGTGTATCCACGGCAATAATGCAGAGTAACTCAAATTTGAGTGGTGGAACCTCACTCTTGTACTACTAATAAATAATAATGATAATAATATTAATAATAAATTCGACTTGCTCGGGCTAGCGTGCGCTAGAAAGTGACCACTTCCTAAATACCTCTTCAAACATCGAATACGTTTCACCCAACACTAAATTCTCATTGGCCACTGCCTACATAACAACTGAACTTAAGTAACAAGACACTTAAGATCTGCTTACATGTCGTTAGGACAATTATTTTTCGCTATACTTCGTAACGCGAAAAAATTCTAGTCCTCACTTCACTCCGCATTCTCTACAGGTATAAACATAATAAAACATTAAATTGCATTATAGCGCACCGTGCCGGTTGCCCCTAGATAATACCAAAGAAAGGGAGAGAAGGAAAGAAATGGAGAGAAAGAAATAAATGTTCCGATTGTATGATTTACACATTTAACCTCTTTTTGAAGCCTTTGACAAACATGTTTACTTGAAACAGACTACCAACACATGTCTATGAAGACACCTATCCTTGACGTTATCGTTTGCGATGTTTGAACTTGTAGCCACAGTTTTAACAAAAAAATTCTGTTTGGTTACATTACAGGAGCTTTAACTTCTTAAAGATAAATCGATCAAAGGACAAAATCATTCCAGCTTCCTCTGTATCAAGCAAAAAACATCAAATATGGAAAAGCATTTGTAACAACTTCCGATATCAAAAACTTCACAGTATTGGTGATTTTTCATTTTTTTTTTTTTTTTTTTTTTGTTCAACTAAGAAATCTTCAAATTACAATAAACTTAATTAACCAAATCTCAGATAAGAAAACTTTAATGATCTATCAAAATAATAAAGAAGTTTTTCAATATAGGAAAACATAATCCGCACAGATTCTGCAACACCATATTATCAAAAAGATCCTTTGTATGCACCGATCTACCAGCTTAATGTTTCACAGGTGCTTGCAAAGATTTAACAAGTGAATTTTCCGTTGGATCTATGTAACCCCTCATTTCATGCATGCACGTTATGGCATAAATAGCTTGATCACTGGAGATTACTAAAGCGCCGGAATCTAATAAAAGCGTCATAAATAAAGCAACATACAATGGCATTTCGCTTTGCTCGTGACCATTATTGTAAGTTTCTCTTTGTTGAAAGACAAGATGGTAGGCCTTGTCGGTGCTGTCATTCATCGATGATATAAGATGCCCATGACAACTGAGGTCCCCCAATTTCCTGTCCAAATTAGATGCCACCGTTAATGACGACTGCTGGCATTTCATTGCATTCACGATCCTGGAAAGCAGATTCCAAAAATAAAACAATGTACATATATACTTGTAATTTCAAAAACCTTTACCTTCTATATCAAAGTTAAATTTCAGCGAAAAATTTCAGCGAAATTTTTTTTTTTTTTTTTCCTTATCTTTGCCGTGTAATAAAACTTTTGTTACGTAAACACTCAAAGTTTAACAATAAAGTTTCCCTCGTTAATATGAACAGTCAAGATGGATTGGACTTTCACTTTGGAATATTCTACTTAAGAATTTTTACCTCCATTTTATTAATAACCTTTGGTATAAAGCACCAAACCTCAAGTTAAAGCATCAATTGCCTCTGTACCTGGACACCAATATTAGAGATTAAAAACCTCAACATATTTTTAAAAGTAGCAAAACAGTCTAAAGAATGAATAACTCTCACAAGTCCATAACTCTGAAAAATGTAAACAAGAATTGACCATTCATCCATGTTAGTTGACAACACTTCAAAAAATCCGCTCTTTTGTACTCTTTCTGGGCTTACATACATTGATGACCTGAACAGTGTATTCAGTACAAGTTTAAATTCTTTGGTTTTCTATGATTTCCAAATCTGGCTTTTTGCTACCTACTTGCATTAAAATCGAAAATTTTATCTGGAACAACGTTCAAACATTGCCAAAGTACTTTACATAATTCTGTCGGCTGCCTCCTGCTCCTTCATGTTTAATTTTAAAGATTAATTTGCTGTCCAGTTTCCAACCACTCTTTTCATGATATAAAAAAAATGCGCTGTATTCATCGCTAAAAACTTCAGAATTACTCCAAACCTACTACTGAGGTGTCACAACATATAAATTTCCCAACACCAGAGGCGTCACAATATAACTTAAATCTAAGGAGTCACAATATAGCGGTAAATTCCCTATGAGGCGTCGCAATATATTTATAAGATTGCCTACATCCGAGGCTTCGCAATGTGATAAATTGCCTACATCTGATGCGTCACAATATAGTAATTAACTGCCTACATCTTAGGCGTCGCAATAGAGTGATAAACTGCCTACATCTGAGGCGTCACAATAGAGTGATAAACTGCCTACATCTGAGGCGTCACAATAGAGTGATAAACTGCCTACATCTGAGGCGTCACAATATAGTGATAAACTGCCTACATCTGAGGCGTCACAAAACTGCCTACATCTTAGGCGTCACAATATAGTGATAAACTGCCTACACCTTAGGCGTCACAATATAGTGATAAACTGCCTACACCTTAGGCGTCACAATATAGTGATAAACTGCCTACACCTTAGGCGTCACAATATAGTGATAAACTGCCTACATCTTAGGCGTCACAATGAAGTAATAAGTCAAATAAGTCTGATGCAAGTATATAGTTAAAGTAACGACCAAAATAAAAATAATGAATTTCTGCGTCAAAACGTGATCTCAACCAGAGCATCTGATATTTCTTCATTAAGTTCTCAACTAGCTTTGCTCAATATGTAAAAAATACAGAAATACTTTATCGTTTTCATTTTAACAATACCTTTCACGACAAATTTCGTGGAAATTATGTAACAGACAATTCTGTTCAAAAGATATTCGTTAAAATAACGTTTTCGTTAATTCAGAATGTTTGGCATCTAAACAAGGTCTTTAACGACAGTTTATCCTAATACTGTAGTTACGAAATTCGCCTTCAGTATTCGTCCTCTGTAAACCTTTCCAAATACAATTTAGAGTCTGAAAACCAATTATACTTTCTTGTAATTAAATCCAAATCTTGAAGCTTTTAAAGTAAATAGCTAGCATCCAATGCCCCTTCAAATCAACCATCCGCAGCTATGCCATCATCTAAAAATACTTCAATCTTCACTTCCTTAGATCTCCAATATCTAACAGACTTAAGAACTTTAGTAAAGATGTACCGCCGCTTTCAAAAATATCTAAAGAAACCCATTATAAAAAACTTTAGGTTTTTCCCCAATGAGAAAGATATTGGCAACGTTTTAATAGATTTCTATGCGATAAGCAGACTGTAGACTGATTAAATCCTTAAAAAGTTTGTAATAAAAAACCAGCCTTTGCTTACCATTTCCATTCTTGGTCACCGTCAAAGGAATTATTTCTTAGTTTTTCTGATACCAGTGTCACCCATTCTCTTTTAATAAATTCTGATTCGTCCCTTTCTGACCTATTGTTACCCAATCCAACAACCACAGTAACGGTTTTGAAATGGAATTTTGTGATCGCCCTTTTAGACGTCAATGACTATCTTACCGGACCCAATCTAATTCTGTTCAATGTATTGTGAATAACAACAACCAACAGGCGATTAAAACAATAAAATAAAATAAACACAATGTTCCAATTTCCTTGTACCAACTGCTAAGTATACAAAATAAAAACAGCTATATTTTTCACTTATCTTTTCGACGTCTTTCTTGGTACATTCCTGGCTCCAATGTCAACTCTCGGCCTTTATTGAGCTCTAGACCTCTTCCATCAAAGTTGATATGAATCCACACTTTCCCTCGATCTTTAACTAGCTTGACACTTTCGGCGATGCTGCTCTTTGCGTACTAACTAGTTTCTGCAGCAGTTTTAGATGTTCCTTGTCCTCCAAGTTGATAAACAATCGCATCTAATGCTAACATTTTCGTATCAGTTTCCTCAAAATAACGCGATGCTCATTCAAATGGTTTTCCATCATACTTTAACGAGGTGCGGATACTTGTTGAATATTCTGCTGGAAATCGTATAATAGATTGTCCATCACTTCTTGAAACGGTTTCAGCATACTGATTGCTAACGTGAAAACATTATTCACATCTGATGCTGTATTTGACCCTGCCTGGCGTCCTGGCTAATAAATTCGACTTGCTCGGGCTAGCGTGCGCTAGAAAGTGACCACTTCCTAAATACCTCTTCAAACATCGAATACGTTTCACCCAACACTAAATTCTCATTGGCCACTGCCTACATAACAACTGAACTTAAGTAACAAGACACTTAAGATCTGCTTACATGTCGTTAGGACAATTATTTTTCGCTATACTTCGTAACGCGAAAAAATTCTATTCTTAAAAGAAAACTTTACTCTACGACAGGCGAGCGAGAGTAAATGCCAGTATTACAGAATCATCAACTTTCTTCTTATAACTACTATGCGTTCGGTTAACAGATAGTTCATCTGTTTGCTATATTACATATATATACGCATATATGTATATATATATATATATATATATATATATATATATATATATATATATATATATATATATATATATATGTACTCTATACGTATATATATATATATATATATATATATATATATATATATATATATGTGTGTGTGTGTGTGTGTGTGTGTGTGTTCATGGAAACATTAATGATGGAGAAAAGATTGATTTTAGCTTGTCATTGGTTTTCCGGATATTCCTTCGGTAGATTTAGAGATTTACTATATAGGAGGGTTTGAGTCACTTAATTTTTTTGACATGTTGATGATATAATAAATCATATTGTTTCATACTTTGTATTATCCCTGACGTTATTGACGTTATTGAACTGTCTATATTTTCGTTTGTATTCTATATTTATAATTTCTGTGTTGTTTTCTTCTACAGTAATTATGCTTATTTTATCCTTACATATCCATAAGTGATACCCTTTCTATCATCTTATTCAATTATGCTTTCCATTATCTGGCTGATTAAAGTCATTTTGCACTTATTCAATTAGAATATTGATGAATAATAACCCTGCTTTAGAATTTATAAAAACAAACGTATTCCTTTCCTAATATGTTATTATTGCTCCGTCTACAAACACCATTTCACAATTAAATTTGTCACTATTGTGAATTGAGAGTAAGCAAAAGGTGAATAATGGGACATCACACTACTCTATTCTCTCCCCATCTCTTCAGAATTCCTCCTAATTCTTTAAAGAGGAAGATATTTATAAAATATAGCATAAGAAACCAAATTACACATCAAATGCATGGAATTAAGCACCAACTTTTCCAGTCAACATACTATCATCAGCAGAGAACAACATCTTGTAAGCTCTCCGGTGCCGTGTAAGAGAAATTCACTTGGCTTGCATGCTATAATGACCTTTGAGAGTTCTTCAAGTATCTCTTTGTAGTAATAGACATTTACCTCTTTGTGCAAGCTGGATAACAGGAGAATATCTCTCTAATGTGTAATTACTGAATCATCTAGTGACTGCACAATGTAATAACAAAAGGCAACATAGGGACGCCGTTTCTAGGACAAAGGGATGCCATACACGTCTGCGTTGTCATTAATTGGAATTGTCACTATTGACATTTAAGCAAAAAGCAAAATATTTGATTGAGTCTTTGTCATTACATAATAGCAATATAATCTCCCTGAAGGATACAAATTATATATTTCTGGACAGCTCTAGATCACTCTTGAAATCTTACTTTAACGGTTTGTATTATATATGATTATAACTTTCAACTAAGTCTTGAAGGTAATGAGTATTTAGAAAGTGCCATCGATAAAACACTAATTTACCTAAAATGAGAGAGAGAGAGAGAGAGAGAGAGAGAGAGAGAGAGAGAGAGAGAGAGAGAGAGAGAGAGCCGTCTTTTCATGAATATATAAAGACATATATCATAAAAAAAATTCATGCTATGTTGCCATTGAGCGACCTTTTTATAATCAGAAGTGTTTAGTTTCTAGTAATTAGTTGTGTTGTATCAAGTTAGTATTTTGTTTTAGAATATGTATAGTTAATTTAGAATTCCCATCATCGTTTGTAATAGTTTATTCTCTTCCAATCTTTTGTGGCTATCATGGATGTTTTCCACCAACGCAAAAACTAGGAATGTAAGGAATATTTCCGTCCGTGACTTTAGAATCATTATTATTATTATTATTATTATTATTATTATTATTATTATTATTATTATTATTATTATTATTATTATTATTATTATTATTATTATTATTTTTATTACTATTATTATTATTATTATTATTGTTGTTATTGATTGAAGGTAATGGCTGTCCTATTGGCTTTCATTTAATGACATAAATTAAGAATTCCTTCGTTTTATGATGAATATATATATATATATATATATATATATATATATTTTCTAAGAATGAGAATAGCATAGTTACTTTTGAGGAGAAGATAACTTTAATAGAAACAGCAATTATTTAATATAATTTTCAAGGAGTAAAGAAAGAAACGATGTTGCCAAAAAAGAAGAAGAAAAAAAAAACCCTTACCTGATTTAAGTGACAACTTCAGTCTTCTCTGGTGCTTAAAGTAGTCTCTTCACCAGTTACTAAGAAGTGACCCGTCCCTTCCCCATCATAACTTCTTTTGACATCTCATAAGATGCTGCGCTGCAATTTGCCACTCCTTGGATGAGAGCATTACGTCTTTTTGGGGCAATTTTGCAGCTGGTCCAATTATTTTGTTCTCATCTTTGATGGAAAACAATTGTTATGAAATTCTCAGATTCTCTTCAACTTTATTTCTTCTTGTCACATAATTCCTTCATGTTTATGTATTTTTATTTATTTTGAGGGGTCTCTAACTTTCTATAAACGTTTCAGATATAATAAAGATATTCATAATAGTGTCTCCACAAAATAGATGGATCGCTTGATTATAATTGAAAGTTTTCTAATGAATTTTTATTTATAATTAACCCAGTTGGTGGAATGTTTTCAATTATATTTTACCATTTTGGTGTAATTGTTTCAATTATAATTGACAGATTAACTGTATTTTTTTTTTTTAGATGTTTGGCTATGATTTAATCACAGGTGGTTTCTTCAAACCAACTACCTCCCCATCCACTCCTTGTCCCTGTCTTTGCGTACACCCTCAGCAGTAGGACACTCATAATACAGAAATTTTTAGTCACCTCCCGTTAACCGCCTTTTTTATTCGTACACTTTGTTCTTTTCCATCGACTATTCAGGTCTGTGTAGATATAATTCTAAGGCCGAGGAACCGCTGGATTCACTCGACGTGTAGTTCTGCTTCTTAGGGTTCCGAATCAATAGTTTATGAAATAGTGTGAATCTGAAACAAAAGTGCTTTATAAAAGTAGTGTGATTTGGAATTTATGTAGAATTACCCTTACTGTTATTTCTGTGGTTATACATAACTAAAAATATAATCCTGATATGTAAACGCAAGCATATTATTATTATTATTATTATTATTATTATTATTATTATTATTATTATTATTATTATTATTATTATTATTATTATTATTGTTATTATTATTATTATTATTATTATTATTATTATTATTATTATTATTATTATTCAAAAGATAAATACTGGCACTATTAGCCACATAAGAGAAAACATAGTATCAAACTAAATTTCTTAATAGATTATCATGAGAACAGTAAATATCCTAGAGATATAAAAGCTTGACAAACTATACAGTAATGCCTGCACTTCTAACGTGTGTTAGGACAGTATAAATACAGAATTTAAGCATAAAATTCTTTAGTAGCCTTTTTCATACAATATTTTATAAGAATAAAAATGCGTAAGTTTTCAGGATGAAAGACGAAAGTTGATTTATTGAGATTTCCTGTTTTGTTATTTCGAATTGTGCTATCTTCTCTCTACAATTAGTTTTTTTTTTTATGACAGTTACATGAGATTTATTCTGATCTACAGTTTGAAATCACACTTCAACACAATTAGTACTCTCTCTCTCTCTCTCTCTCTCTCTCTCTCTCTCTCTCTCTCTCTCTCTCTCTCTCTCTCTCTCTCTCTCTCTCTCTCTCTCTCTCTCTCTCTCTCTCATTTCTTTTATAATAAACAGACTATATAAGTCGGTCTACACAATCCTCCACAGTTAGAGCAATATATATATATATATATATATATATATATATATATATATATATATATATACATATATATATGTATATATATATATATATATATATATATATATATATATATATATATGTATATATATATATATATATATATATATATGTATATATATATATATATATATGTATATATATATATATATATATATATATATATATATATATATATATATATATATATATATATATATATATAATTGAATCCTTTACGTTATTGTGCAGTAGAAAAGGACCTTGAAATGAGTAAGCCTAATCGTCTGTTACAATTCATACTATATTAGCACAACAAAACTCAATGAGTTCCTACAGAAGCCTAAATTCGCATTTAATATCCTAGGTAAGGTATTCAAATTTTTTAATTATGAAAGCTAAACAAAATCAGTTTCTCTTCATTCTTCTCGTATAACCCTCCACCCTTTTTTGGGTCATACTTCCAAAGTATTTCAAATTTGTAGCAGGTTGTCGATATCCAATTAAGCATTCAATTAAATTTATAATTTATAATTTATATTTCTTATTATCACATCTTTTGAATATATATATATATATATATATATATATATATATATATATATATATATATATATATATATATATATATGTGTGTGTGTGTGTGTGTGTGTGTGTGTGAGTGTGTGTGTTTATCATCAATCAGTCTTATGTGACAAAGAGATACTAAACACACTCATTGATGGAAGACGATGACTTCATTTGACTAATGAAATAAAACTACGGAAAAGAGATGTTACAGACAGGTATATCGAATATTACATTGTATGTGACACATTAACACCAGAGGATTCTTTTGTAATACTTGGATCACAGTCCATAAAATGTTTGATAGATAAAGAAATTAGCCCCTCTCTCTCTCTCTCTCTCTCTCTCTCTCTCTCTCTCTCTCTCTCTCTCTCTCTCTCTGTTCACTACTTCACCTTTTATATACCTTAACTAAATACTAAATTCAACTAGACAATGAATCTAGCAAAAACAACTTCCCAATAGAGGACAATGAAGTCAGGGACTTAGAGAAAACGATCTAACTAGATTAAAAATACTTGTTTGAAGCCACTCACTTTCTTATAATATCATTAAAGCTATGATCATCTAACCATGCTTGAAATTCTCCTTCTTTCTCTTAAAATCGTTTATTTACAAGTTTAATTTTGTATATCAAACAAGTTGATTTAGTATATCAAACAAGGCTAGTCAACTCCTTATTGTCCTCGTATTGCCTTCTGGTTTTTCGTAATTATTTTTCTCGAAATATTATCATATAGTACGGTACTTAATATAAAGTTGATCATTTAAGCACTTTTTGCATTTTCATTTCATATATAAGCGATTGCTATTAAGTTGAAATATTACGTCTAATATTTTCTTTTATTACTGGTATAAAGAGAAACCTTATGATATTCCAGTAAATTCTTAATAGGTAAGCCAAGACTAAATATAATCCTTCATTGGTAATTCACCTATTAGTTAAACACGGTCTTCTCATGTGTGCTAATATTAAGCTATTTTTAAAGTTAGTAAAATAATAAAAAGAGATTTAGGGACTTCATTGAAGAAACAAAGCCGTGCAGGAAAAAAGGTACGAGAAATTTGATGAGATGAATATTGCACTTTTCTTCCCTCTGAAAGAGATTAACAACCCAAAAAATACTTCAGTAATAAAGGTATCCTGGAACACCATTCGTCTAGCTGACACATGGAACGACCATCAGGTACAAAGTATTTGAAAAAACACTGGAACACCCCTCTCTCTCTCTCTCTCTCTCTCTCTCTCTCTCTCTCTCTCTCTCTCTCTCTCTCTGTTCAAAACTTTTCTTTTGAAATATTGTAACTATATTTGAATCATAAACGGACAATGAAAGGCGGACTCCTAAAATTCTGTAGAAAAATCATGAACTGATGAAAATGTATTAATCAAATCATTGAGCTGTAGATTAAGTCCTCAAAAATACCAAAAGTTATTGTTTAAACATTATTACACTAATAGATCCCAAAGTTTTAATAATTATCTGACCATGTTTGAAACATGCATTCCATCTCCTATTCAGGCTGAACTAGGTCACTCCACTACCCATTGA
>NC_090726.1:164416078-164418578 GCF_036898095.1 Palaemon carinicauda
TAACATTTTTAGAATTTAATTTCACATGATTCCTTATTCATGGATTACGTATGTTTCGCAGTAAAGTTATATACGAAATATCCGATCTTACACAAGCTGAATTTCCTGCCTAAGACTAAGAGAGAGAGAGAGAGAGAGAGAGAGAGAGAGAGAGAGAGAGAGAGAGAGAGAGAGAGAGAGAGAGAGAGAGAGAGGGGGGGGGGGTTAATAAGAATCTTTTTAAGCTTACAACCAAATAGACTTTAGTTTTTAATATAGTGCCAAAGAATTAATGTAATTTTACGAATAAATTTACATCCATACCTGTAAATGTAGATGGTTACAATTTAACATGATTACAGTATATTTGTATTCCATACTGTTTAGAAATTTGCTGAATAGAAATTCCTCGGAATATCAAACAGGTGAAGCCAGTTGTTACACGGACAGGCAGCAGACATAAATTCTTGCCTTGTGATTTCTTCACGTTAACGATAATTGAATATTCGGTGACTCTTGGAAAAAGTTATTTGGCCACTTGTTCTTATCCTTCGACACGAACCTGGAAAATATTATTTCTTCTGTATATTTCTATTCTTACATCGAACGTATGTAAATTTATGTCCGAAAATTTGCAAAATTGTTCTAAATGTTTCCAGTATTACAGAGCTTGTCAGATTTACTACACACACTCCAGCTCTTGGCATTTGCCCAATCTTGAAAATTATTTTCATGTCTATTGCTAGCCGCTTCTCATCAATTCTTTTATAGTGAGGACATTGTGCTCTAATTATGTCCAGTTTTAATAAATGGTAATTTGGAGAGAGAATCTCCAATGTAATTCTTAAACGGTAGCGTTTTGTGTACGCTTTATCTCACTATCTAATGTAATCTAATATTCTATCTGGTTTACGGTACTAATGGTGATGTGCTTTAATCTGTAGTAGGAACAATTAATGACCCAATTAGATGCCAAGATGCCTTACTGCGTTTCGTTATAAAGATTTTTTTTTCTTTTCATGTTTAAGCACTGCTTTAACACTAATTTATAACGTAACGATCATCACTTTTATTGATTGCTAATCATTTGTTTTACCTGTATACCAGATATTTTATAAGCTTTCATTATTTATTTGACATTTCCCTCTTTGCCTCACACTAGCTGATGTTGTTTGGTTTCCCAAGTATGAACTGCTTTGAATGTAACATCATCCAAAAGCTCTGCAATTGATTAAGATTTATTGCATAAATTAATCCGATTTATTTTAAATCCATTCGTAAATACACACATGCACAAAGGTGGTTTCTGATATCTCCAACTAAATAAAGCTAGCTGTTTGAAGAATTGGGAAATACTTTGAATCTATAATTGAAAACACAATTTTAAATATAGATGATTTGGCGAACGCTATAAATCATTAAAGAACGTAACAAAAATGAAATGAAAAGATTCAGAATTACACTAAGATACGTAAATATGGGAGATTTTTGTGATAATTACTTTCCTCAATGGTTGAGAAAAACAGTGCGTTTATATATTTCTACCCAGATTAACACGAATAAAGATATCTTTAATCTAAGGGCCTAATTAAAATCAATCTTCTTTGAATAATTAGTAACTCTGCAAAAATAACAATGGTATACGATTTTGCTGCGATAAAGAAAAGTATAGTGGTTTATAGTTACATATAAATACTACCTATGGTATGTGTGTGTATTTTTTTCTATAATTAAATAGGCATCCATATATAAATATCAATTCGTCGGTAATGAGCACCTTTTTTTTTTATTGAAGTGTTTTTGTCACCATATTCATCGTTTTTTTTTTCTTTTAGAATTGATTACCTCTCCTTTATTTCTCCTCTTTTCCTAATCATGACATTCTCATGTTTTATTACTTTCATTCTTTTGCAATTTTATATTTCTTTCTTGATTAATCAATTAATTAAGCAATCAATTAAGACTAGACGTCACTCGTGCATTTTATCGCTCGTTTTACACTATTTTATCGTCTCTAATTGAAATGGAAACACGATATTTTTCTTCATTTTCCACAACAGTCAGAAAACAAGGGTTCTTTTTCTTAATTGATGAGCAGAATATCTACAATATCAGGATATTGAAATCAATACTGATAATAACATCATCATCATCATCATCATCATCTAATTATTATCATTATCATTATCATTATTACCAATATTCATCATTAAGAAAAACGAAAAACAAATGTCAAATTTCTTTGACGTATAAATGTTTTCTGTGAAAAGTCAAATTCACAGAAGAAATATTAATGTTGGTTAGAAAAGTAATAAAGATTTTTAGACTTTTTTTTTTTTTTTTTTTTTTTTTTTTTTGCAGTAGGATACAATTTCCTGTAACCTGTATATACAATAAATCAGACATAAAACCTAAAATCAGGAACTTTTTTTTTTTTTAACAATTCCGAAGTGGTTTTTGAACGTACATAAAAAGTATTACTATTACGTTCAAGGAATGAAATGATAGGTAACAACGCAAT
>NC_090726.1:164426078-164428578 GCF_036898095.1 Palaemon carinicauda
TTAGGTCCGTTGGGTTTCCACTGACAATTTATTTACCTTTTCGTCCTTTTTATATTCCTTATAAATTATGAAACATTTTTTTAGGCGATTGCTGAAGTTGCTGCATTCAAATGCATTGATTTCATTTTCTAATCTTAATTTCGTACCAATCTAGGTTACTATTATATAAATAGGGTAATCATATTCATATATAGTTTATTTTGTATCACTATCAATAGCAACAATAAATAATCATCTTCTTTAGGTCACTGCATTTCCATGCTCTATCCTAACTTTCTCATCCTCTTGAAGCCCTTGGTGTCTCATTATCTAAATCGCTGTTCCTCGTAACTTCTTAACAAGGATACATTCCATTTGACCTTTCCGTTATCTGAATACATTACTTATGGCGTGAACAAATTTGAATAATGTCAGAAATACCAAGGTAAAATAAGCCAGTTATTTGAAGGAACAGGAAGAGGGAAGAAAAGAAATAAAATCAAAGGTAAAGGAAACATCAAGAGATTGTTTGGGTGAAAGATTGGTATTCCATTTTGCTTAGTGTAACGAAAAAATGTGAGAAAGAGAAGGTAAAAAGAGAATAAAAAATAAAGAAAAAAGGAAGTATAAAGAGGGAGATATGAGAGAAAGAGGAGTTGTAATGACGCAAAATTTGATGGAAATAGAAAAGGTGAAGAAGAAGAAGTTGGAGGAGAAAAAAATAAACATGAAGACATAATTTGAAAAGATTACTTAAGCTACGAAAGAAAAGAAAAAAAAAAAAAAACTTCGCAAAGAAGAAAGCTGTTGACTGCTCTCTCGCCTCCAACTTGACTCTTACCTTCCAGGATGAATGCAAAGAACCTGAAAAGAAACGTTCAAAGCAATATTTGCACTTTAATTTCATTCTGGAAAGCGAAAAAAGACGCATTCTTTTCGTTTGTAAGTTATGGAGTCAATAGAAAGTCATCTTATCAAAAAGCGTTCCTCCTTATTCGTATCAGATTATTTGCTAAATGCAAAATATATTGAATCGGCCGTTATTACATCAAGTTTTTTCATATTACAATCCTATGTTAATAAGTAACAGTCTTAAACAAGTTTTTAAGAGAGTGAAATCAAGATTTTAAATATGTGCGATATAAAGTTGAAAAGGTTTAATTTTTGTAATAATGCTATCATATTATATTGATTTTAATAGTATTAATATTAATGCTGCTGTTAATGAGTATTATGATAGTAAATCATTATTACTATCATTTTATCATTGTTATTATTATCATTATAATCATTATTAAAATTATGACCCTCTTACGTTTATATTTATCATGAATACTCATCACTGCTATTTGCATAAAAGTTCCTGACAATTTACCAAGAAATGCAAATAAATATGAATATTTCTCTTTTATATAGAAAATGCTGCGCATTTGAAGTCTCCTCTAACAAGTGATGAATGGTCGTTGGCGGAACAAAAGCCCAGACTAACTTTTATGGGATAGTTCGCTCTCTCTCTCTCTCTCTCTCTCTCTCTCTCTCTCTCTCTCTCTCTCTCTCTCTCTCTCTCTCTCTCTCTCTCTCTCTCTTTATATATATATATATATATATATATATATATATATATATATATATATATATATATATATATATTTGAAATGAATAAAATATTTATGAACACACATACACACACATTACTATTATCATTATTATTATTATTACTAGCCAAGATACAAAACTAGTTGGAAAAGCATGATACTACAACTCCAGGGGCTACAATAGGGAAAAATAGCCCAGTGAGGAAAGGAGATAAGGGAATAAATAAATGATGAGAACAAATTAACAATAAATCATTCTAAATAAAGTAACAACGTCAAAACAGATGTCATATATAAACTATTAACAACGTCAAGAACAAATATGTCATATGTAAACTATAAAAAGACCCGTGTAAAACTGGTCAACATAAAAACATTTACTCCAACTTTGAACTTTTAAAGTTCTACTGATTCAACTACCCGATTAGGGAGATCATTCCACAACTTGGTAACAGCTGAAATAAAACTTCTAGAGTACTGCGAAGTATTGAACCTCATGATGGAGAACTCTTGGCTATTAGAATTAAATGCCTGCCTAGTATTACGAACAGGATAGAATTGCCCAGGGAGATCTGAATGTAAAGGATGGTCGGAGTTATGAAAAATCTTATGCAACATGCATAATGAACTAATTGAACGACGGTGCCAGAGATTATCTAGATCAGAAATAAGAAATTTAACAGAACGTAAGTTTCTGTCTAACAAATTAAGATGAGAATCAGCAGCTGAAGACCAGACAGGAGAACAATACTCAAAACAAGGTAGAATGAAAGTATTCAAACAATTCTTCAGAATATATTGATCACCGAAAATCTTAAAAGACTTTCTCAATAAGCCAATTTTTTTGTACACTTGAAGAAGACACAGATCTAACGTGTTTCTCAAAAGTAAATTTGCTGCCGAGAATCACACCTAAAATTTTAAGT
>NC_090726.1:164433578-164446078 GCF_036898095.1 Palaemon carinicauda
TATATATATATATATATATATATATATATATATATATATATATATCTTATTCAAAGGAGTCTAGAAACCTAAGGATACATATAGTATACATAAATACGCGAAAAAAATGCAATTATATATTTACGCTAATTTTTTAGAGGAAATCATTGAGGGGAAACTCCGGCAGATGAATTATATTTTAGATAGAATTATGTTATGTGAATCTTCTTCATTTAATTTGATACGCAAAAGTCCTTAATTTATTGATTATTTGAAAAGTATGAAGATAAAATGTTTATTCTAAATTCTACCTGCAAAACATTGGAAGAAAAAGATTAAACAAATTTCAACATAACCATATAGCACTGACAAGATTGTTCTTATTCATATAGCATTTGTATACGAGTTACTTTGTAGTCATATTTACCACATGGGGCAAAGCGAATCCATTACTTGGAAAAGATGATTGGGAAAATGAGATAATTTGTTTCATATCTTCTTTCCCCTTTATCCGTTCCTAAATGCAAAGTAATTATAGTTGATGGTATATATATATATATATATATATATATATATATATATATATATATATATATATATATATATACGTATATATATATATATATATATATATATATATATACATATATGTATATATGTATATATATATATATATATATATATACATGTACATATATATATATATATATATATATATATATATATATATATACATATACATATATATATATATATATATACATATATATATACATGTACATACATATATATACATATATATATATAATATATATATATATATATATATATATATATATATATATATATATATACATACATATATATATATATATATATATATATATATATATATATATATAAGTCTCTGCGTGTTTCGACAGTTCATTTGTGCATGCGTATATATGAGAGATATGTACACTGCAACTTCAACTAGAATAACTTGTCGGTCCTCAAATTAAATAAATTTCAATTTAATTACAGAAAGTTAATTTTAGGAGGTTTAGAATATTAGAACCCCTCCTCTGGGAAACTTCAATGATCGTCATTAATTATTTTCCTATTCATATTTATTTATAAAAGCTGATCTCAATTAGATATAAAGTTATTAAGATAAGGTTTTTCCTTTCTTCCAATATCTTCCTTGAAGTTTGTTGATCTCAGAAATGCAATTCCCTACAGTACACTTTTACTAAGATATTACTGGAAACCATGTCTTAACTCCTCTTGCCGGATTTTTTTTAAAACACGCTAAAAGTAAGTTTTCGTTATATTTAGGAAACTTTTCGGTAATGAAATTTGTTTAGAAGAGAAGCTGATGAACTTAAATTCATTATCTATATATTTCACATTAGGATTCAATTTAAAGGAACTTTATGATGGTAGTTATATGAAGATATCTTTCATTGGAGTTAAAACAATGAACTTGATTAATGATAAAATAACCTTTCCAAAATAACACAAAATAGAATGTACTTCTATATAATTTTGTGTTGTATCTAAATATGTGAGTTTTTTGTTTTACATTTCGTCTTTTTTGGGTGTATGTATTTGGATATTAAACCCAGTTAGTACCCGCTAGCCACCCTGCCCTAAAAAAAAAAAAAAAAAAAAAAAATATTCCCTCAAGATATGATGAACGAGTTATACAAACAGACTTTGGAATTTATAAAAGATCGAGACTTTGTCAGTTAATTAAATATAACATGGTCCTCATTTGTACTGTATAGTCAATATATTTATGTTAGAAATACAGAAAACGATACTGGCTCGATATTATTAGATAACAAAAGTAAATTATTTGATCACCTACGATACAGCACTGAATTACAATGCATATCAGGAAGCTGTTCAATTAAATGATGTACATTGGTACAACAATCTTTTTATTTAAATGAATTGAGTGCTCATTAAATTTCCGGTCAATTATGTGGAAATTTTGGAAGGTTGATTTCATTAATTAGATCCCTGAAACGGTTTTATTGAGATTTTTTTAATGATTATGCCGTCTACTAAAATATCAATTATATAAATTGAAAATAGCTACCCTTGGGAGTTATTAAAACAGAAAATAGGGATAAGCTATTATATATTTGATTTTCTGTAAATAGCAAAACATAGATATATGAAAAATATCCAAAATAAGCTCACAAAATACTTATTAGCTGGAAAAAAAGATATGTTTTTTTTATTCATATCATATGAAATGACAAACAATGGTAAAAACAAAGTATTTACAATAAATAACTTTGGCATATGTTAAGAATGGAAAATAGACTGTCATTTTTGTACAAGCAGCCAGCATCCTCAAGTATATTAATGACTCGTCTCCACCAATTTATGATTTTTCAATTATTATAAAGAGAATTTGTTAAAACAAGGCATGTTTTATCTTGAAAATATAATGATAAAGATTAATAAGTAAATTTGTTAAAAGAAGTCAGATTTTATCTTAAAAATATAATGATAAAGATTGATAAGTGAATTTGTTTAGTTAAGAAAGGTTTTATCTTAAAAATATCAAGATGAAGATTGATCGGACACTATATAACACATTGATAATATTATGTTTTCCTGAACTTCATCTTATCGCTTTATAATAACCATAACATCTTTGAACTTTTGTGAAATTTATATAAAATCCATGAGACACATAGCAATAATACATTTAGATATCTGAATTTATGTCTTAGAATTAGGAATATTCTTCTTAAAGCCTCAATGTTTGATAATGTATCAATTTAAAAGGTTTTTTATTGATTTGTAAACAACTTTTAATACTTCATCTATTGCATACCCGACTTTATCCTAATGTATATTAAACCATAAACTCTGGGTCAAACATCAGTGTGTATAAAATTTATTTGAACATATGAAAATTCATATATATTCTTCTATAAGGATATTTCTATGAAAACGTACGTTAAAAATCACCCATTCCCATCCCGCCCCTGCACAAAAAAAAAAAAAAACATTAAAAATTAATCATCTTTACTCTGACCTTTTTTCTGAGCAAAGAGTGAAAGTCCAGAGATCTTCATTAGCATTCCCAATTCAGGAGCCAATAGGGCAACTGCTGTGCCACCGGTGAGCTCTGATGGCATCAGGAAAGGAACAAGTTCTGATATTCAGTGCCGTTACGACTGGGTCACACTTCGACGATTTACGTAACACTTATACCCTTTTAAGGTTATCTTTATTCAAACACTTCTAAATGCAAAACATCACTAGGAAACTATTCCGTTCCTGCAATGATCTTGTGGCATTTTTAAACACTGCAAAGAAATATTTTTCTATGTAATTTGTTAATAATAATAAAGCATAAGATTCAAAGGATATTTGCGAATCGCATAAAATAATTATAATTTATTTTTAACAATTTCAAATGATTTCATTTATTTGATTATACCTCATATCATAGTGATTCATATATTTATTGCATAAGCTATTCTACATTTCTAATGCAGCGGGGATAAGCTCAAATAGTTTCTTTTGATATCAGGTTATGAATTTAATGTTTTCCATTTATCACAGGACCCCTTTCGCATTCCATTTTACAGTGTTTGTTTCCTTATATATTTGCATATCATTTTTATTAAAAGTTTACATCTTATCAATAAAGATATATCCTCACGTATAATATTGAAATAAAGTCTTCAGAAATAAATGCTTGATTATATATATATATATATATATATATATATATATATATATATATATATATATATATATATATATATATATATATATATATACATATATATATATATATATATATATATATGAGTGTGTGTATATGTATATATATATATATGTGTGTGTGTGTATATATGTATATATATATATATATATATATATATATGTATATATATACATATATATATATATATATATATATATATATATATATATATATATATATATATATATATATACATATATATAAATAAATATATATACACACATATTTATATATATATATATACATATATATATATATATATATATATATATATATATATATATATATTGAAAAAGATATCGAAATTAATATATAGATTTTGATATGGAATAAACAACATATTCCAATAGCTCCTTTCCTTTGACCTCAAGCAGCAGACTGCGTTTCCGTCATCCCTGCCATCTCATTAATTTGATCTGGCTGATGAATGGATTGGATTTTGAAAATATCATTAATGAAGTATAGCAGAATGAGTTAATCTAATTTTTGTGACTGACAATCGGGTCTAGTTTTCTTTTTTCATCTAAATGTGAGAAAATCCCATCCGCTAAACAAAAGCTGACATGTGCTTCGTTAATGACAGTCGGAGTAATTTATGACCGATTCAGAAATAGATTATGAAAGACATTTATCTGTCTTGTCTTTCGAAAGATTTTTTAATTTAGCATATGTGAAGATTTATGGTAATGAACAATAAATTGCTGAAGATGGAGTATGCATTACGTTTTAAAGAATAAAACGAAACATTATTGTTAGTTGTATTTTACATTATCCCGTATACTTTCCGAACTTAAGCTATGGCAAATAAGTTATAATGTTCATATATAATTGAATTGTACTTATATTTGAAGAAGTGGGATAATAGATATTATTGCTAACCATTTTACATATTTATTTTTTATTTGTATGCATGTACAGTCATAAACACACATAGAAAAACAACATTAGAACAGAAACTAACCGAGAAAATAGAGTGCTTGTTATTCACCGTACAAATATCTTTCCTTGAAAATAACGTTTTGCTCCTGTTATAAAGTAAAATTAATAATTGTATTAAATCTGGTGTCATTTATTCTGTCATTTTGGTTTGATAACGTTACAGTATAACACTTCAGTAATAAAATGTATATGCATATATTTGTGTTTTTGTGTATGTATACACATACTGTATATATATCTATATATATATATATATATATATATATATATATATATATATATATATATATATATATATACATACATACACACACACACACACACACACACACACATATATATATATATATATATATATATATATTTACATATATATGAGCGTGTGTGTGTGTTTGTGTGTGAGTGTGTGTGTAACTTTAAAGAAAAAACCCACAGATAACATTGTGGATCGAATTCACTCTGCCATGGGATGTAGAACCGAATAGTGTTAGTAATAATTATATCTATCTATATATCTATCTATCTATTTATCTACCTATCTATCTATCCATCTCTCTCTCTCTCTCTCTCTCTCTCTCTCTCTCTCTCTCTCTCTCTCTCTCTCTCTCTCTCTATATATATATATATATATATATATATTCTCCCTCTCATATACGACATGTTATGGCTTAATTAGAATATTAATAATATAAGACTAATATATAGCTATAATTTCTCTTTTATTAAATTTTTTTTTCATTTAAGTTCTTTTTTTTGTATTTAAATAGAAAAAGATCTATATGGATATTGAATCTCTACTATTTGATGAATTGGAATTACACACACACACTCATACACACACACACAGACACACACACACACACACACACACACATATATATATATATATATATATATATATATATATATATATATATATATATATATATATATATCCTTTCACGCATACCTCTCTTCATTCCTCTGGTAAGTGGGAAAAGGAGTATTCATAACATGGTAAGAAGGGGTGCTTTTAGGTTTGTGTGTGCAGAGCTATCTACGTATTTAGCCGTCTCCTTTGACGGGTCGTGTACACTAGGTAACAATAAAATCAGACTGAAGTAAAATAAGTGACATATTTAACAATAAAAAAAAAAGATTGAAGCAAGGGAAGAATAGAGTAGACTGCAAAAAGCAGATACACTTCCATATGTAAAAAGAATGGGTATTTAATCCATTGAGTATTTATATAGACAGTAGCAGTAACCTATGATTATGGAATTAATATCACTGAATTGAAACACAGTACTCGACTTGTATTATTATTGTAAATTTAGGCTTATATGTGCAAGCACTATTGTGATTGTGTATCAACCGAATAATTTCTACTGTAATCTGCACACTATTGTCTGTAACTTTAAGATAATACTTTATTCATAGTAAATGACACGGTGAGGAAAGGAAACAAGGAAATAAACATACCACAATAAAAGCAACAAACAATCAATATAAAACTCCTTTTAGAGCAGTAACAACATTAAACCAGATCTTTCCTAAATAAACTGTAAAATCTTCACATAAAAAGAAATAATTGGAATGGAAATAAGATAGAACATCTGTATTTTATTGTAAGTAGCGACGATCATTCTTAACATGGAGTCGAAGTACCTCTAAATATGCTGCAGCCCCAAACTGCAGATAACTTTTGTTCCAATAATAAAACTGTTTAGACAATAAATTACTGATTTTAGAAAATTTCTGCAATTGTGATTATAGATAAGACTCTTAGAAGCATAACAATATATTTTTCTTCTGTTCTAAGAGTTATATGAATGTAGGATATTGAAAATCTTGTATCTATTTTCCTCTTCCATAATTTCTTTATAACTAGCTAAATCAAAGTATTATTATTTAATAAAAACAGCACAATAGGTGATTGCCTATGCAAACCTAATGATAGGGAAGAAATTTATATTTATTCTAGGAACTAGAATGATAGAAGTCTAATATTTAGATTTCAAGTTTACTAATATTTTTAGTTTCTTAGCTGATTTTTTTTTTATCTCGATAAGACTTTTAATATTAGAGCGGTGTTTCGAGATTAAAACGTTTAAAAAAAAGTGTGCGACTTTTTTAATCTTGAATAGTCTAGTGAGGAAGAGAGAGAGAGAGAGAGAGAGAGAGAGAGAGAGAGAGAGAGAGAGAGAGAGAGAGAGAGAGACCCGTGCGAACATTAAGATCTTGCAATGAGAAAATATATCTCTATAAAAAAAAGGAAATACACAAACCAATTCCTCCATAAAAGTAACTTTCACTGAAAGAAGAACAGACAATAGAGGAAAAGACAATACAGATTTTAATATTCTGAACTTGTCTTCGCGTCTCATTTGATGAAGGCTTTGTCTTGCTGAACAAGAAAACCTTCATTAACACATGTTATGACAATACTTGGTGACAACCGTGAAACAACAATAGATGGAAATGGCCCAGATTTTAAATTGTAGGACGATCTAAACTGAAGAAAGTTAATCTGGCATAAATACTAAAGGGTCTATTATTTTGCCTTCTACATAAATAGAGATATTTCCTCGACATATGAAGTTATTTTCCATAAAACTAATGTACCAACCGTGTGTCACACGATCGTATATATTAACAACATATTATTTTGTGTAAATATTATGCTTGTATCTTCGCTCTCCCCTCGCACTGTCAAGGACCTGAAAAAACATGTCTGTTTTTCTTACCGTTAACTGTTAACTAGTGCGGTGTCGGATGAACAGGAAATTTCCTCTTATGTCTTTTATGCCTTTTTTGTATGGAGTTTATGTATATAAAAGCGAGCGTTTTGTAATAAAGTTACTCAGTCACTTTCATCCTGCCTTTGAGTCACAACCTTCTCTCGGCTCATCACATTGGTGACCCCGGAAGTCGACTCGCTCCTCCCGCCTTCCACCACCCTTGCCCCTCCGTCATTGATATTATGGCCGCCCAATTGAAACTTTCGTCGTTCGACAGCGGAGAGCCGTTTGCTTGGTTTCAGCGCACATAAGTCCAGTTTCGCATCAAGGGCGTGACTCGCTCAAGCACCAAAGCAGGTTATGTTCTTGCGGCGATACCCGAGGATTCCCGGAAATATCCAACTGGCTTTGTGAACTAGGAGACACCCCAATAGTGTATGACGCCCTCAAAACATACCTTCTGCAGCAGTACTCGCCGTCGCCAGCCGCCCATATAGCAAATCTTTTTCAGTTCTCTCAACAACCGTTGGGGGACCAAAGGGCTTCGCTCGCCCTCAGGGAAATGACCAGTATCGCTCGCCTGCAACCTGCCGCAGACAGCTCTCCTCGTGAGGTGAACCTACTTCATGCCTTTTGGATACGTTGTTTATCCGAACCTGTACGCGCTGACATACCCGATGTCGATAATTTACACATAAAGGACTTGATGACCAAAGCCGACACCCTTATGGACAGCCACTTCACGACCTTCAAGACCTCCATCAACGCCTCTACTCCTGCCAAAGAGGACGCCTATTCAACGTCAACCGAACCTGACGTGAATGCCATAGGACATACTCGCCTACCCCGTGACGTGCCGAAGCGGCGACAAAGCCACCCACCATCCACCACACGCTCGTGCCCCAACCAACGATTTCTACAGCCACTTCTGCCTCCCATCGGCCACAGTTTTGCTACTACCACAACAGATTCGGGGCAGTCGCGAAGAAATGTGCCAAGTATTGTCAGTGGCCAAAAAACGTGTAAGTAGGCCATCGCTCGTGGCGGTGGCCTCCCATGTCTCTAATCTATTCTTTTTACATGATGCAAGAACGGCCGTGCGATTTTTAATAGACACGGGTGCTTGTCGTTCTAATTGCCAAGACGTAGTTTGTCTACGTCTGCCGACGTCCACTTGGTAGCAGCCAACGGATCTGCGATACCCACCCACGGTTACGAGAACCTCACATTATCGTTTGGAAACGGTAAATTTAATTAGAAGTTTCTCGTTGCTGACGTCACATTGCCAATCCTCAGTGTAGATTTCCTTTCTCATTTTCACCTTCTGGTCGATGTCGCCCACCGACGATTGGTCAACGCAGACTCGTACTTGTCGACACCTCTTCAACCCGCTCCCTCCAATCTAACTCTCCACATCTGCGCACCCACTAATGCCTACGCCCCCCTCCTCACGTCGTACCCGGAAGTTTTCCGTCTAGAACTTCACCAAACACCCACGGCTCTTGCCAAGCAGGGTATTTATCACCATATCAAGACGACAGGAACCCCAGTCTTCTCAAAATTCAGACGTCTAGCATCTGAACAATTGGCAGCCACCAAACAGACGTTCACCAAAATGGAGAAAATGGGTCTTTGCCAAAAGGCCTCCAGCCCATGGTGGTCACCCTTACACATCGTTCTGAAGAAAGACGGCTCCCTCCGTCTGTAAGGGGATTACAGGCACCTGAACATGCAAACAGAACCGGATCACTACCCCCTCCCAATCATCGCCGACGTGACCCCCTACCTGCACAAAGCGAATGTTTTCTCTACGCTCGACCTCCTGAAGGCCTATGAACCCAGCAGACATCCCCAAGACAGCCATCACCATCACTGTCTGGTATATACACCTTCAATGACTCCTGTTTTGGCCTTCTTAATGCTTTGGCCACTTTTGAACGTCTCATGGATGGCATCTTTGGGGACCTCCCCTTCTGTGTGTGTTGTTTGGACGACATACTTGTACTCTCCTCCTCAAAAGAGGAGCACCTCTGTCACCTGCGCATTGTGCTTGACCGCTTGCAACAAAACGGCCTTGTAGTCCGGTACGACAAGTGTACCTTTGGCGCCAACGAAGTGTCGTTCTTAGGGCACTGCATCACTCCTGAAGGAGTCCATTTCCTCCCTGAGAAGGTAGCAGCCGTTCAGGACTTCCCTCGCCCTCGCCCGTCAAAGGTCTGCAGGAATTCTTGGGCATGATCAACTATTATCATTGTTTTCTGCCAGCCATTGCCGCCACTCTTGCTCCCCTCTACGTCTCCCTCAAGGGCAAGCCAAAGGACCTGAAGTAGGGTCCCCTTCAAGAAGGGGCCTTCTGTAATGCAAAGAAGGCCCTACCAACCCCTGCAGCTCTCACTTTTCCTATCTCACATGCCCCTCTCCTTCTCTCCACCAATACCAGCGACATCGCTATTGGTGCAGTACTCGAGCAGGTGGTTAACGGCTCGCCCCGCCCATTGGCCTTCTTCAGCAGAAAACTGTCCAAGGCAGAATAGGGTTATTTTACCTTCGATCGCGAATTGCTGGCAGTGCACTTAGCTGTCCGTCACTTTCGTCATTTCTTAGAACGTACGCCCTTCGTCATTCGCACAGACCTCATGCCTCTGTTTGCACGCCTTCACTCGACAGTCTGACGCCTGGTCCAACCGTCAATGCAGATATCTCTCCGCCCAGGCTGAATACAATTACATCCTTCAATACGTCCCTGGTAAAAAGAATCCCCTTGCCGATGCCCTGTCAAGAAACACGTTGGCTGCCGTTCAACTGGGATTGGATTGTAACGCCTTGGCTGAAGCCCAACGACAGGATCCAGAGTATCAAGCATTTAGGACATCCTGCAGGTCCCTCCATTGGGAAGACTTCCCCCTTGAAGACTCCAACACTACCCTCCTCTGTGACGTCAGTACTGGTAGACCGTGACCTTGGATTCCTGCTCCCATGCGCTGGTAGGTGTTTGATCTCATCCACGGCCTTTCACATCCCTCGTTCCGTTCTACTGCACAGCTGCTGAAGACGAAGTTCATTTCGCGCAGCATTTCTAAGGATGCTAAGGATTGGGTCCGCGCCTGTACTTCTTGCCAAACTTCCAAATTACATCGACACACGGATTCAGGAATGGGCACCTTTCCTCAACCTCACCGTCGTTTCGCCCACATTCACGTCGACGTTGTAGGCCCCTACCCACATCACAAGAACATCGTTACCTGTTTACCATCATCGACCACTCCACTCATTGGCCTGAAGCCATTCCCATGGAAACTACAACGTCCGCCTCATGTACATCGGCCTTACTCTCTGGATGGATTGCAAGATTTGGTATCCCAGAGCATATTACTTCTGACAGGAGTACCACTTTCACCTCTCAATTGTGGACATCATTTGCGAGTCACCTGGGCATCACCCTAAATCAGACAACTGCCTACAACCCCGCTGCCAATGGAATAGTTGAACGTTTTCATCGCACCCTAAAAGCAGCTTTGATGTCCCGCTGAAAGGATTCCAACTGGTTTATTCAGCTTCCCTGGGTCCTCCTGGGGCTAAGGACCACTTCTAAATATACCCTAGACGTCTCGGCAGCTGAAATGGTGTATGGCGACCCGTTGATCGTACCTACCGAATTTTTTCCTTCTGCAACCCCCTCCGACGATCTCCAGCGCATATGTCACGTCGTGGGAAAATTTACTCCATGCCGCCAGACTTACAAGACCCCAGCGAAGCATCACATACCGACACACTTGCACTCAGCAACGCACGTCCTCCTATGCAACGACAATAGCAAGCCACTGCTAACGCCCCGTTACACAGGCCCTTTCCTTGTGATCCGACGCAGTCTGAAAGCATTCCTAATAAACATTCGTGTCAAAGACGACTGGAGCTTCATTGATCATCTAAAACCTGCTTATCTCCTGCCAGATGACCCGCCTACAGTTTGCCTCTCTAGATCAGGGCGCCCTATTTAACATGTGCAGGATGTCCTTCTTAGGATGGGAGCTATATACCAACCATGTGTCACAATCGTACATAGTAACGATATTTCATTTTGTGTATAAATTATGCTTGTATCTTCGCTCTTCCCTCACACTGACAAGGACCTGAAATAACATGTCTGTTTTTCTCACCGTTAATGTTAACAGCACCGGTTGTCGGTTGAACAGGAAATTTCCTGTTATGTCTTTTATGCCTTTTTTTGCATGGAGTTTATGTATATAAAAGCGAGCGTTCTGTAATAAAAGTTACTCAGTCGCTTTCATCCTGCTTTTGAGTCACAACTTTCTCTCGGCTCGTCACACCAGCAACTATAGGTATCCTTATGAAATGGTAAAGGATTTTTTTTATTAAAGAAAAGAAAGTCATAAAAATCATAAACTACTAATTCTATGGTATTCACAACTGATAATCAATGGAAAACTGTACATTTTGAAAAAAACTCTACATTGACCACGTGAAAAAATCTATGAAGCCCATCAGACAGAAAGAAGCGAATGGATGTGTTGCTCCTGTACTTGAACTTCCACCTCCATACATGGCAATAGCAAAAAAGATAAAAGGGTGTTTTATAATTTATAAGGAATTTTTTGTTAAAGATAATATTTTGATGAAACGAGAGACAGGACTGAACATCACTCACTCTCGAAATCTTGATACTATTTTAGCTTTTTGATCCGGTGAAATTAAAACTTTCTTTGCGAACCTTAATGCTTATGGAGGTGTTAACCAAAATGAAAATTTTCCTCATTATTTTTTATAAAGACTGTTGATCTTTTAGCTCCTAAGTTATCTGTATTTAGCAAGTTACGAAGAAGAGGTTCTTCCAACATCTTTTGGAGAATTGGTAGTGTTACTCCATTAGGTAGATGTGTTTGTGGTAGCTCTAGTCCAGCTGATTACCGTCTAATTTCCTTAACTGCCCATTATTTGAATCTCTTTTCACAAAGCGTCTAAATATGTATGCTGAGGGTCTTCATCTGTTTCCTATTTTGCAATTTTGCTTTCGTAAAGGTCTTGGAGCAAGTAATGCTTTTCTTAAAATCCCCAATGCTGTA
>NC_090726.1:164451078-164466078 GCF_036898095.1 Palaemon carinicauda
AGGTTGCGATTTCCTTTTATGGCCTCTCGTGGCATGGTTGATTTCGACCTGGCCTTTCATTAGAAGGGGCTAGCGTTCGATCCCAAGTATGAAGTAGAAATTTATTTCTATTTGAACACGATGTTGAGTTGATATTTATCCATATTGACTCATTAGGGGTAATTTGAATGAATTACTACCAATTGTGTCACGTGGTGGGCCGGGGATATAGGTAAAACTCGCTGGTAAGAGACTGATGTCTCGCCAGATAAATCCTCGGACAGGTAGTTAGCGTCAGGTTCCGATATCCTTTTATGGCCTCTCGTGGCATGGTTGGTTTCGACCTGGCCTTTCATTAGAAGGGGCTAGCGTTCGATCCCAAGTATGAGGTAGAATTTTATTTCTATTTGAACGCGATGTTGTGTTGATATTTATCCATATTGACTCATTAGGGGTAATTTGAATGAATTACTACCAATTGTGTCACGTGGTGGGCTGGGGAAATCGGGTAAAACTCGCTGGTAAGAGACTGATGTCTCGCCAGGTAAATCCTCGGACAGCTAGTTAGCGTCAGGTTCCGATTTCCTTTTATGGCCTCTCGTGGCATGGTTGGTTTCGACCTGGCCTTTCATTAGAAGGGGCTAGCGTTCGATCCCAAGTATGAAGTAGAAATTTATTTCTATTTGAAAACGATGTTGTGTTGATATTTATCCATATTGACTCATTAGGGGTAATTCGAATGAATTACTACCAATTGTGTCACGTGGCGGGCCGGGGAAATCGGGTAAAACTCGCCAGTAAGAGACTGATGTCTCGCCAGGTAAATCCTCGGACAGCTAGTTAGCGTCAGGTTCCGATTTCCTTTTATGGCCTCTTGTGGCATGGTTGGTTTCGACCTGGCCTTTCATTAGAAAGGGTTAGCGTTCGATCCCATGTGTGAGGTAGAAATTTATTTCTATTTGAACACGATGTTGTGTTGATATTTATCCATATTGACTCATTAGGGGTAATTTGAATGAATTACTACCAATTGTGTCACGTGGTGGGCCGGGGAAATCGGGTAAAACTCGCTGGTAAGAGACTGATGTCTCGCCAGGTAAATCCTCGGACAGCTAGTTAGCGTCAGGTTCCGATTTCCTTTTATGGCCTCTTGTGGCATGGTTGGTTTCGACCTGGCCTTTCATTAGAAAGGGTTAGCGTTCGATCCCATGTGTGAGGTAGAAATTTATTTCTATTTGAACACGATGTTGTGTTGATATTTATCCATATTGACTCATTAGGGGTAATTTGAATGAATTACTACCAATTGTGTCACGTGGTGGGCCGGGGAAATCGGGTAAAACTCGCTGGTAAGAGACTGATGTCTCGCCAGATAAATCCTCGGACAGGTAGTTAGCGTCAGGTTCCGATTTCCTTATATGGTCTCTCGTGGCATGGTTGGTTTCGACCTGGCCTTTCATTAGAAGGGGCTAGCGTTCGATCCCAAGTATGAGGTAGAAATTTATTTCTATTTGAACACGATGTTGTGTTGATATTTATCCATATTGACTCATTAGGGGTAATTTGAATGAATTACTACCAATTGTGTCACGTGGTGGGCCGGGGAAATCGGGTAAAACTCGCTGGTAAGAGACTGATGTCTCGCCAGGTAAATCCTCGGACAGGTAGTTAGCGTCAGGTTCCGATTTCCTTTTATGGCCTCTCGTGGCATGGTTGGTTTCGACCTGGCCTTCCATTAGAAGGGGCTAGCGTTCGATCCCAAGTATGAGGTAGAATTTTATTTCTATTTGAACGCGATGTTGTGTTGATATTTATCCATATTGACTCATTAGGGGTAATTTGAATGAATTACTACCAATTGTGTCACGTGGTGGGCTGGGGAAATCGGGTAAAACTCGCTGGTAAGAGACTGATGTCCCGCCAGGTAAATCCTCGGACAGCTAGTTAGCGTCAGGTTCCGATTTCCTTTTATGGCCTCTCGTGGCATGGTTGGTTTCGACCTGGCCTTTCATTAGAAGGGGCTAGCGTTCGATCCCAAGTATGAAGTAGAAATTTATTTCTATTTGAAAACGATGTTGTGTTGATATTTATCCATATTGACTCATTAGGGGTAATTCGAATGAATTACTACCAATTGTGTCACGTGGCGGGCCGGGGAAATCGGGTAAAACTCGCCAGTAAGAGTCTGATGTCTCGCCAGGTAAATCCTCGGACAGCTAGTTAGCGTCAGGTTCCGATTTCCTTTTATGGCCTCTTGTGGCATGGTTGGTTTCGACCTGGCCTTTCATTAGAAAGGGTTAGCGTTCGATCCCATGTGTGAGGTAGAAATTTATTTCTATTTGAACACGATGTTGTGTTGATATTTATCCATATTGACTCATTAGGGGTAATTTGAATGAATTACTACCAATTGTGTCACGTGGTGGGCCGGGGAAATCGGGTAAAACTCGCTGGTAAGAGACTGATGTCTCGCCAGGTAAATCCTCGGACAGGTAGTTAGCGTCAGGTTCCGATTTCCTTATATGGTCTCTCGTGGCATGGTTGGTTTCGACCTGGCCTTTCATTAGAAGGGGCTAGCGTTCGATCCCAAGTATGAGGTAGAAATTTATTTCTATTTGAACACGATGTTGTGTTGATATTTATCCATATTGACTCATTAGGGGTAATTTGAATGAATTACTACCAATTGTGTCACGTGGTGGGCCGGGGAAATCGGGTAAAACTCGCTGGTAAGAGACTGATGTCTCGCCAGGTAAATCCTCGGACAGGTAGTTAGCGTCAGGTTCCGATTTCCTTTTATGGCCTCTCGTGGCATGGTTGGTTTCGACCTGGCCTTTCATTAGAAGGGGCTAGCGTTCGATCCCAAGTTTGAGGTAGAAATTCATATATATATATATATATATACACACACACATATATATATATATATATATATATATATATATATATATATATATATGTACATATATATATATATATATATATATATATATATATATATATATATATATATATATATATATATATATATATATATATATATATATATATACCTCTGAATGGTTTTGAGCGGAAACAAAATATATAACATGCAAGCAGAATATTTTTCATTTAAAAAATATAAAAAAACACCATCTCATAGTAATTCTCAATACTTTTTGAAACTCTCTCTCTCTCTCTCTCTCTCTCTCTCTCTCTCTCTCTCTCTCTCTCTCTCTCTCTCTCTCAGCACGCGCTATGTAGTAATAAGTAGAGATATTTCTTTCTTTTTATGTGGTCCAAAGACCAGGGAAATCAATAAATGCAATTAGTAGAGTTTATAAACAAATTACGCGATGAATAGTACAGGAAAAGAGAATAAGGTAAGTATTTAAGATTGAATTTATGCGGCACAAGAATAATAGAGAATTTATGAAATATTTTCCAAGGAAGAGAGCAAAATTAAGTTGCCTGTAACAGCCAGATTATCGTGCTTAGTTTTTGTCATAATCTGCAATGGAAATGTGAGATGTAATATATCAAATTTGATTGATATCATATATTGTAAAACATATTGGAATTTTTTATAATTATAATTCACTGGCATAAAAAAAAAACTATTAAGAATTAGATAAAGGGAAGACTAAGAAAAATATAATAATTAAAAAGAAAAAAATACAGATTCTCATACACACAATATATTGACGTCTAACTGCTAATATATTTGAAAATATAATTAAAGATTAAATTTCATGAATAGTATCCAATTAGTCTCGAAGTTTAAATTTGAAGTATTAAATTATTACATGTATATATATATATATATATATATATATATATATATATATATATATATATATTTATATATATACATATATATATTTATCTGTGAATGTATGAGTTTCTTAATATATATGTCAATATATTGGTATTTCAACATTGTCAGAATCTTCAGTCCACGCTTCTACATTATAATCGTACAATTCTATATTAGTTACGTTTATATTTGATAAATCTATCTGCTTTCATTTTGATTTTTTTGACACTATTACCATGTTTATAAATGATTTCTATTTCAATAAATTAGAAGTAACAAAAAACAACGTTTCCCAGATATGCAATAACCAAAGCAAAACCAGAACAAGAAATATATATCTTGCATCAGCTGTAATTGTCATCAATTTTCAAAGGAACTGCATTATTATGCAATCAGAACTTTGTTGAACATTTTGTCCGGAATTGCATCCGGTAAATTTCATGGCGGTTGCTTCTGTAAATCTACTTTGACAGATCATACAAAAACATTTGAACTGGTAATTGGAGAGAATGCAGTATATGGTTCTTCACAATATTTCTTGTCCACTGTGGACATTATGTGGACACGCTATACCAGAAAGTTATTGTCCATGAATGATAGTTACGACTTCAGTTCGAAAGAGATTACCGGTTTCTGATATAAATTTGTAGATACTTATTCAAAAGTTAGCTTTCCTATATAAAAATTATTGAGAAAAAATCATAGACTACATATAACAAATATAAATAAATTCAAAGACATTTATCTTCACTCACATTAACGAATATATATATATATATATATATATATATATATATATATATATATATATATATATATTTTATATATATATATGTGTGTGTGTGTATATATCTATATATATGTATATATATATATATATATATATATATATAATTATATATATAATTATATATATATATATATATATATATATATATATATATATATATATATATATATTGTAAGTAAGCCTTAGGTTTTTTTTTATAATGTATTAGCTTACTTAGGTTAGTTTTTAAGTTCCTCTTTCATTTTTTTTCGAAGGCTTTAAAGTTCATGGTTAGTTCGCCTTCTTGTTAGTAGGGGTCTCCTCACTCCAGTGGTATTTTTGTATAGTCTTGTTGACTAATCCTCCCTGTTTCTCCCCTCCATATTTTGGCTCTGCTGAGTTGACTTGAGACTGGGTTTCCAAGCTACAGGCAGTTGGTATCTGCACCCTGATTTGTGAGCCTATTACCTCTGGATATACAGCAAGTCTCTGAACGAATATATATTTATCTTCACCTCAGCTGGCCGTTACTTCACATCTCTACCATTTTATTATTGCCTCTGGTGCAGTACTTGCCAGAGGGGCCTCGCTTGGCGACGGTAAGGAGTGTCATTCATTTCTTGTAAATTATTGACTAAGATTATTGGGATCCGGCGTCCATGATCATGAATGAATATGATTACGGCTGTGCTGCAGTGTCAGGTTAATTTCCTGTTGGAGCCCGTTAATGGTATTGAGAGTTGCCGTCCGCTGCCCTTATTGAAGGACCTATGGGAGGAGACCTTCATCATCTCATCATCCGTTAGCATGTAAAATTTAGGTTATTCTTTCTTTTCGTTGTTTTCTATTCCTCTCTGGGCCCCCTTTCCTCCTTCAGAGGTTGAATGTGTTGACTGGTAATTTGGGTATATGTTTCGTAAGTGGTATTTTTGATTTAATGTTAATGATGAGGCCTAGCTATTATTTTCTGTATTTTTATTGAATTGTAATATATATTGGTTTTTATTTCATTGTTTTGTTATCCCCCTTGAGTTATTCTTGTGCTGCATTTACCTGGGCTTGCTTCCACCTTTGTGGCTTGCTGCCTTTTGAACACCTAAATATTGATTATTTATGGTCCTGTAGACCTAGTGTGTGTTGCGGTCCAACGAGACCCATTACAATTGGCGACCTTGCCAGGATTCAATGTATCCTGTGGTGTTCTTGTTGCAGTGCAAGCGTAATTCTTGGGGTGTTATTGTTAGGTGGCATGGTTACACCTCCTCAGTGTTTGGTTGGTTGGCGCTATTGTAAGTGAAATAATTTTGTTATATGTAAAGTGTTGTAATTACTTGCAATCAAAATGGATGACATGAATATCGTAGAGTTGCTTGAAGGAGAGGGATGGCAGGATAGGTTGGCCGAATTAAGCAAAGAGGAGTTAGAAAGTGTGGCAGATTTTTTTGAAGTGGAAAGAACGGTAACAATGAAGAAGGGTATACTATTGCTAAAGGTTTATGAGTGTGTTAAGGAGACTAAGACAGGAGCCAAACCCAAGGTTAGGCAAGACGAGGGATTGTCAGTAGAAATTTTGGATAGACAGATTAGTCTAAAACAAATGGAAATACAGCAGCAAAAAATGGTGTTTGAAGAGAGAGAGAGGGAAAGGAAGCATGAGTTAGCTAAGTTGGCTTTGCAAACGCCAGGGTCACCAGGGTCTCCTTCTCGTGTTGAGGCTTCCTCCTCCTTCTCAAATTTAGCTCAGGCTTTGAAGTTTGTCCCGAACTTCCAGGAAGATAATGTTGCCGAGTTCTTTATGTCATTCGAAAGAATTGCTAACAGGTTAGAATGGCCTATTGGATTATGGACTACCCTTATCCAGAGTAAATTGATTGGGAAAGCCCAAAAGGTATATGTAGCTTTGGAAGAAGATCTCTCCTCGGATTATGAGAGTGTAAAGGCGATAGTGTTGAAGGCATATGAGCTCGTGCCGGAGGCCTATCGGCAAAGGTTCCGTAATTTGAGTAAAAATGAAAATCAGACTTTCGTAGAATTTGCAAGGAGTAAAGAGCAATATGCTACTGATTGGTTGAAATCTAAAGAGGTGGACAATTTTGATAAGCTAAAGCAGTTGCTGTTGGTTGAAGAGTTTAAAAGGTGTACTCCTGACCGTTTGAAGGTTCATTTGGAGGAGTTGAAATTAGATTCCCTTCAGGAGGTTGCGGTGGCGTCAGATGAGTATTTTTTGTCTCATAAAGATACTATGAAAGAAACTGTATTTAAGGAAAAACCACGTTGGGGTTGTTCTGGGAGATCTGGTAATTTTAATAACCAAAAGAATGTTTCTCAGAATGTTCAGTTAAATAAGGTTTCTCAGAATGTTCAATCAAATAAGGTTTCTCCGAATGGCCAATCAAAGGTGAATTACTCGCAAAATAACAGACTTGGTGAGTCGGGTGTTTATGATCCACAAAAGCTGAGGAATTTGACGTGTTTTTTCTGTAACAAGAGGGGTCATACCAAAAGAATGTGTTATGCTTGGAAAAAGGTTTGTAACAGTAAAGGTAATCCGGTGATGGCGGTTGAGAAAAGTGCTAGTCAGGGTGGGGCTCTGCCCTCTCCGACTCAATGACTAAGAAAGTCAGTGACTGCTAGTTCCTTCGGTGATTTTCTGGCCGTGGGTGAAGTCTCGCTGGATGGTGAAGGCCAAGGGAGAAAAGTGAATATTTTACGTGATACCGGAGCCGCGCAATCATTAATCCTTAGAGATTCGGTCCCGAATGATTTTGTGTATGAGAATCGGGAGTTTGTTATTTTGAGTGGTTTTCCGGACACGGTAAAATCTTATCCAATTGGTCTATTTCATCTTAGTTGTCCTTATTTTTCGGGGAATGTCCGTTTGGCTATTGTTGATAAATTTCCGATTAAAAAGGTGGATGTGGTTCTCGGAAATGAGATTGTGTATGAAAATAAAAATGTGCCAATTGTGATTAATCCGGATGTGGAAGTAGGGGTAGTCACTCGTGCTAAGGCAAAGGCTGTTGACGCTGCAGAGTCAACAGTCGACGTTGATTTGAGTAGTTTAGGACGTAGTGATGTATCTGTAGACAGTAGTAGTAGTGTTAGATTAAAACCCAATTGGACTTTTAAAGAACTTGTTTCGGCTCAGAAAAAGGAGTTTGGTAGTCTCCCTATTGAGTCTGGTGAGATAACAAACGTGACAGTTCCTATTTTTAAGGTAATTAATAGCATATTATACAGAATAAGTAGACCAATGCCTGCCTCGGGGGAGGATTACGAAATTATACGACAGATTGTGGTTCCTGAATGTTACCGTCATGAGTTGATGTCATTAGCTCACGAGAATGTGATGGCGGGACATTTTGGTATTCACAAAACAGTCAGTAGGTTATTAAATAATTTCTTTTGGCTCAAGCTGAAAGGTGATGTTAAAAAATTTGTTAATAGTTGCGAGGTTTGTCAGAGAGTCGGCAAACCTAACCTACCTATTCCAAAGGCTCCATTAATACCTATCCCAGTTGTGTCTGAACCTTTTCGGGAAGTGTTAATTGATGTTGTTGGTCCTCTCCCAAAGTCAAAGAGTGGAAATGAGTATATTTTCACTATTATGGATCGTATGTCTCGGTACCCCGAGGCAATCCCCTTGCGGTCCATAAGGAGTGAAAAGATTGTAGAGGCATTAATAGGTTTCTTTTCAAAATTTGGTCTCCCGAAGGTAGTTCAGTCCGACTGCGGTACTAACTTCACAAGTCGTTATTTTAAGCAGAAAATGACTGAATTGGGCATTAAACATGTAACTTCCTCGCCTTATCATCCAGAGTCACAGGGTGCTTTGGAACGTTTTCACCAAACTATGAAAAGCATGTTAAAGAAATATTGTATTGGGAATGGGGCTGAATGGGATAAAAACCTTCCATTCCTCTTATTCGCTTTCCGCTCTATTCCTGGTCAATCTCTCGGTCTCTCTCCTTTTAATTTGATTTTTGGACATTCCGTAAGGGGTCCCCTGGATATGGTGAGAGAGGCTTGGGAGGGAGATGCCCCTGATTTGAATTTGATTGATTACCTTAATAATTTGAATGCTAAATTAACCAGGGCTTGGTCTTTTGCAGGTGAGAATTTGTTGAAAAGTCAGAAGAAAATGAAATTTTATTTTGACAGAAAGACTGTGACCCGGGACTTCGACGTAGGACAGAAGGTACTGGTTCTGTTACCTATCCCAGGTAATTCTCTCAAAGCTACTTTCCAGGGACCATGGAAGGTATTGAAGAAGGTAAATAATGTTAACTTCTTGGTGGAAACCCCCGATAGGAGAAGGCCTCATCAATTGGTACATATAAATATGATGAAAGCTTTCCATGAAAGAGAGAAGGTTAGGCCAATTGCGACTCTTTGTGACGATAGAAATGACTTGGTCGGTTATAATGCTTCTTTTTCAGATGAGCATAATAATAATTCTTTTTCAGAGGACAGGGACTTGAAAGATAGTGAATGGCTGGCAGGTAATGTCGAGGCTTTAGAAAATTTACCTCAGATGTTGGGTCACTTGGGTAAGGATGAGCAACAATCCTTGAGAAATTTGGTTTTAAAATATAAGGACTTGTTTTCTAATGTGCCCGGCAAGACCACGATCTTGCAGCATGACGTGGACGTAGGGGACGCCACGCCCGTGAAGCAGGCTCCTTATAGGTTGAACCCAAAAAAGAATGAGATTGTTGCTAGAGAGGTTGAGTATATGCTCAAGCATAATTTAATAGAGCCGAGTTGTAGTCCTTGGTCATCTCCGGTTGTGTTGGTGAAGAAATCGGACGGAGACTATCGTCTTTGTTTCGATTATAGGAAGCTTAATGAGGTGACCAAGGCTGATAGTTTTCCATTGCCTCGTGTGGAAGATTGCATTGATCGCATGGGTCGGGCTAAATACATTACAAAATTTGATTTATTAAAGGGATATTGGCAGGTGCCTTTGTCGGAAAGGGCCAGGAGTGTTTCGGCTTTTGTAACCCAACAGGGATTATTTCAGTGTAAGGTAATGCCCTTTGGGATGAAAAACGCTGCTGCCACCTTTCAGAGACTAATGAATTCGTTGGTTAGTGGTCTAGAGGGGTGCGTGGTGTATATCGATGACTTGGTTATCTTTAGCGACGACTGGCAGTTGCACCTGAAGAGAATTGAGGCCTTATTCAAAGTACTTAGGAAAGCAGGCCTGGTTATTAATTTAAGGAAGTCTGATTTTGCAAAAGCAACGGTGGTATATCTTGGACATGAGATAGGAGCAGGTATGGTGGCTCCCAAGGAGGTTAACATTGAGGCCATTCGTAAAGTAGAGGTTCCTAAATGTAGGAAAGATTTGCGAAGGATATTAGGGATGGCAAGCTATTATCGCAGATTCATTCGCAATTTTTCAGACATTGCGGAACCTCTTACTGCTTTATTGAAGAAAAATGTTAAATTTGTTTGGAGTAAGGAGGCTCAGGATGCATTAGAGAGGATAAAACTGGTCCTCATTAGTCGGCCTTTGTTAACAGCTCCAAATTTTGACGCTCCATTTCAGCTTACCACTGATGCGAGTGATGTGGGGGTTGGTGCTGTATTGAGTCAAGCTGACGAAAATGGTATCGTCCACCCGGTGGCGTATTTTTCTAAAAAGCTCACTTTGCCTCAAAGAAAATATTCCACTATCTAGAAGGAGACTTTGGCCTTGATCTTGGCGTTAACTCATTTTAATGTCTATCTCTCCTCCTCAGGTGGGCCCATTAAAGTTTGTACGGACCATAATCCATTAACGTTCTTGAATCGGTACAAGAATAAGAATCAGAGATTGATGCGCTGGAGTATTTTGGTCCAAGAATTCGATCTAGAGTTTAAGCATATCCCAGGTAAAGAGAATATGGTGGCCGATGCATTATCCCGGCTGGCAGAGTAAGTGGGAATGGGGTAATCATAAGGGTTTTTTCTTCACCTGTTGGTAAGTTCTGTCACTCGTGGTAACTGTTTGAGTATTAATAATTATTTATATATGGTTTCTTTTATTTGGTTGAACAGATTATGTAATGTAACACTCCAATGTTGGACGTAGTATTGACGGTTGATTATGATTTGATATGATAGATGGATGTTGACCAAATGTAAGATTATTATTGTTCTTTGATGCATGCAACTGTTATTTTATGGGTTAATTATATCTGTCTTTAATTGCTTGTGGAGGTGGTGAAGTTTCTAATGAACTGATGTTTTTTTTTTTTTTTTGTTGAATTATGCTTAAAACTGAGGTTTTGTCAAAAATTATCTGGTTACGTGTGGTGATTTATGAATGATCCTATATTGGACTCCTTATGTTTCAGGTGATGGTATTTATTACGTTAGTTGGGTATGTAAATTAGGTTAAGATTTTTTTGTGACAAACTGATTTGTTTATACACCCCTTTGTCAGGAGAGTGTGGACTCCAAAGTATTGTTAATAGTGCGTAAAAGAAAAGTGCTGTGTTAGTGCTGTAACATTTTATGTGTTCAAGACACTTGGGTGAAAGGTTTATGTGCTGGTGCTATGAGGGTTGTGCTGTGAAAAAGTACAGCTAAGGTGTATGATATTTTCTGGACATTAAATCATAATACCTTCGCGGCTTTGAACAATTCACCAGGGAAGAACCTCCTTTCCCTTCACATACCTTGCCAGTCTGGTGTGAACAGCAAAATGGTGTACTATTTATATTTGACGAAGGATGTGGTGTATATTTAAGGTAGCCTATGAGGCATTAAGAATGTCACCTGTTAGTATAAGTATTTGAAAGTTACCCAGGTAATGAATCCTTTATTTGGACACTATATTTTGTTGGTGATTGGTGTATGACAATTTGGTTTTGTAGCATATATATTTTTTTTTGTTGCCACTCCCTCTCCTCTTGCAACCTAGGTGATCCCATATGGTGATGATCAATTATTAATACAGGTTGGTCTTATGATTTTAGTCCTAGATGAGGGACTTCGTGCAATTATTTGGTGTATGGTGTTAGTGATACTTTATATTTGTTAACATTTTTAATCCATTTGTTTGTTGTTTATATTATATTTCAAGTGTGTATATTGTATACTTGATTCCCTTAACTTTTAAAGTAAATTTCAGCATTTTTGTCTTTAATTTTGCACTTTTGTCTTGGAAAAAAAAAAGTTTTTTTTTTTTTTTCTCTGGGTGAGGAGGTGTAAGTAAGCCTTAGGTTTTTTTTTATAATGTATTAGCTTACTTAGGTTAGTTTTTAAGTTCCTCTTTCATTTTTTTTCGAAGGCTTTAAAGTTCATGGTTAGTTCGCCTTCTTGTTAGTAGGGGTCTCCTCACTCCAGTGGTATTTTTGTATAGTCTTGTTGACTAATCCTCCCTGTTTCTCCCCTCCATATTTTGGCTCTGCTGAGTTGACTTGAGACTGGGTTTCCAAGCTACAGGCAGTTGGTATCTGCACCCTGATTTGTGAGCCTATTACCTCTGGATATACAGCAAGTCTCTGAACGAATATATATTTATCTTCACCTCAGCTGGCCGTTACTTCACATCTCTACCATTTTATTATTGCCTCTGGTGCAGTACTTGCCAGAGGGGCCTCGCTTGGCGACGGTAAGGAGTGTCATTCATTTCTTGTAAATTATTGACTAAGATTATTGGGATCCGGCGTCCATGATCATGAATGAATATGATTACGGCTGTGCTGCAGTGTCAGGTTAATTTCCTGTTGGAGCCCGTTAATGGTATTGAGAGTTGCCGTCCGCTGCCCTTATTGAAGGACCTATGGGAGGAGACCTTCATCATCTCATCATCCGTTAGCATGTAAAATTTAGGTTATTCTTTCTTTTCGTTGTTTTCTATTCCTCTCTGGGCCCCCTTTCCTCCTTCAGAGGTTGAATGTGTTGACTGGTAATTTGGGTATATGTTTCGTAAGTGGTATTTTTGATTTAATGTTAATGATGAGGCCTAGCTATTATTTTCTGTATTTTTATTGAATTGTAATATATATTGGTTTTTATTTCATTGTTTTGTTATCCCCCTTGAGTTATTCTTGTGCTGCATTTACCTGGGCTTGCTTCCACCTTTGTGGCTTGCTGCCTTTTGAACACCTAAATATTGATTATTTATGGTCCTGTAGACCTAGTGTGTGTTGCGGTCCAACGAGACCCATTACAATATATATATATATATATATATACATATATATATATATATATATATAAATATATATATATATATATATATATATATATATATATATATATATATTTATATATACATATGTGTGTGTCTGTATGTGCGTTTATCTGTGTGTGTTTATGATTGTTCCTGTATGTGTGTATTCATATATGTATGCGTGGATGTATGTATATATACATACCGAATTCCATCCATCAACATATTTAGTTTGATGTTTAATTAACGATTTGTTTTTCATTTCTTCCTTCGACATTTTTCCCTAGTAACTTCAGTAGAATAGTACTTGCTCTGATATTTTCAGAAAATATATATACTATATTTTTATAAGGTGTTTTTGAAAACTAGGTTACCTATTTTTTTTTTCAAGCATTCCTAATCATTCAGTACAAATGTTTTGTAATAGGAGAAATAGAAATAATATTCCTAATACCTAAAGCGATATACGATTTTCCAACAACTTTAGATATAATACATAGCCTTGGTTTTCGTATTATATCTTTAGATTCTAACTCGTAAACAGTGTTTTGTATATGGCATGAATTATTAGTAACTAGATATATACAATCATAGAACAATGTACATTATTTAGTGTTGCGTACAAAAGCATGCACAAAAATGTGCTCTTGCCTCTCTTAAATTTAATTCAATATTTTGAGAGTTCAGGCAACAATTGTTGTGTATTGAATTAATTTTCTTCTCAGAATATATGCCTTTTCCATCATATCATGATAATAAAACAGGAAAATTATGTTTCCCTTTGCAATAACTTGGTACACTAAGCATGTACCATATGCCGATATTGAATTGATTAAGCATATATAGGTGAAGAGGATTTCCTTCATAATATTTATCCAGCCAAAATTCCATAGATTTCGTGGGGGAGCTCAAGGCATGAAAAAAGGAATATCAAAAGAACACAAATGACTCTCATGATATTCTTTATAATTGACACTTAAAGCGGCTTTTTTTTTTTTAATAATAAGTAAGGCTTCATTTGACACAACTCAATAATTTCCCCATTTTCCTTGGGCTGGTATGTCAGGCTTAGTTACCTTTAGTTATTATTGAAAAAAAAATATATATATTTCTAGGTCAGCAAGAGTAGCTTTTTCATGAGATTCAGTTTTGTCATAATCAAGTAAGATATGGCGGAATATAGAAACCAAAATTTACAGCTGGGATCATCATTAGTTAGGAAAATAGGTCTACATTACCTTAGGTAAAGATGTCTTGTACTGGTGTCTCTGGGATATGCACAATGGAATTTATATAGCTCATGTCTTTGTAATAAGTACTCAAAACTTAAATAAACCTCAAAGAAATCAGAAATTTTAGTACGAAATTGAGAGCTGTTCTCTACAACGAATATAAATTTTTGGGCAACTCAGACTATTTTCTATTGTCGATCTGTGTAATGGGTTCGTTATTTGTCGTAGTTATAATTATTATTTACCTGTTATTCTCTAAATTGATTTTGAGACACATAATATGTAAATCACACTAGGATTATATTAAATATTCACTTGAGTATGCAATATATTTTTTCTTCTTAAAACATTATATCAAAGTAATGTCAGAATATGTATGACTTAGTTTGAATCTGGAAAACAAGAAAGAGTTGGGCATAGACAAAGGTTAAATAGAAACATTATGCAGCCGGTGCAGAGTTTTTATAAAAAAAAAAAAATAATAAGAAAAAGATCATGAAATACTATTGTATCTCTGAATTACTTCTATATAAAGCTTACATACTCGGCCACACATGAGAATAACATTCCTTCTCCAGTTACTTGGGAAAGGTACGGCCCACATACATTCGTGGTAAAATATGTTTGGAATGATTGGATTATCTGTGAATCCCCAACTAAATCAAGTAATTCAAACACAAATTCTAGTAGTCTCTTTTGACATCTACTGCTGCATTTAATGATAGTAGTGATCACAAAGCGATTCTCTAACCACGATATCTGTACAAATAAATGGAAATAATGATATGATATAAGTTTTGAAGAAATTGCTTAAACAATGATTTAATATTAGGATTTGGAAAAGCAAAGATACAACTCAAATGTACAATTCATAATATATCAAAATATCAATCGTTTTTTTATATTTTATTCCCATATGAATATTGATGATTAACCATTACAGAGAGTAATTTTAGGGTACGTTTTATTTTTTTATTTTTTTTTTTTTTAATAATGTGTTAAAACTTTGAAGTATTTAAGCCAATAATTTGCTGAAAAGTAAATGAAATACCAT
>NC_090726.1:164473578-164476078 GCF_036898095.1 Palaemon carinicauda
ATTTCTCTCTCTCTCTCTCTCTCTCTCTCTCTCTCTCTCTCTCTCTCTCTCTCTCTCTCTCTCTCTCTCTCTCTCTTTTGCTTGTTTTTAGGTTCCTGAAAAATTGCAGCAACAAGAATACTTGGTTCTTGATGTTCAAGGTAAATTGTTCAAAGAAAATTTGGTCTTTGTTACATTAAAGTTTCTGGGAAATCAGAAGTTTTTGATGGACTGAAGGCTCCTCTGTTTATTCTTGTTAGTCACCTGACATTTTGGTTTTGCCTTTTTTGGTGTAAAAGAAACCAAGTTTACCCCAAAACAATATTACCAGTTTGTAGCTCTATCAATTAAGGAATGCTCTGATACTATGCTGTTAGATCTAACCTTCAAAAATCCTGAATTCCCTTTAAAAATGTAGAGCCCTAAAATTAGTTGTATGGTGAATTCAAGATTTTATACCTAATACTAATTTTTTTTTCTGTCTCCGTCATCTCGTTTTAAATCTAAGGTTCATGAATAGACAACATTTTTACTTATGTCCCTTTTTTCATTTTTACTTTAATAGGCATTTTCACTGTTGATATCTAAGCATAGACATCACTAATTCAAAACTGGGATATATTAACTTTATCAATTTGAATATTCTCTACGTATTATACAGGTTCTATAAGTACATTACATTCGAGTTTTATAGATAATTAATCATTTGTCCTGGTTAATTTTTCTAAGATTTCTAGCTAAATAAAGGCAATGTTAGATAGAAGGTACGTCAAATACTAATATATATTACGATCAAATATTACAAGCCTTTCGGCGTTCTCCTTTCTTCATAATCGCTCTTTCGAATGATATATTAATTAAATCTCAGTACTTTACAAAAGCCATCTAAAGGAATTTATGATATGTGCTATTTAAATGAAAGGGAAAGCAAACTTTTTCATAAGAATTACTTAGTTGTTGAAAAGTAATAAAGTGAGAATGCATTTGAGTTTACTTTGAACTCAGTTCTGACTTCCAACAGTTTCATCCTTACAGATTAACGCATAATTCTTGTTTTCTTCATACCTTTACAACAAATGACATTACGAAGAATACATTATCGGCACTATAAGGGTGATCATTTCTGTGGAAACCTATATCACATTATTATTATTATTATTATTATTATTATTATTATTATTATTATTATTATTATTATTATTATTATTATTATTATTATTATTATTATTATTATTATTTTTTGCATTATATGATATCATAACCCGTATTAATATGAATATTAAACTTAAAAAATATTAAACTTATTGTAATTCAATTCAATGTTTGTGTTTGTCTTTAAGTAACCTTTCAGTATAAAGTAAACAATGGATCCTATAGTAAATTAAGTAATCTTATTATTGTTAATGTGTAATATTGAAATAAGATAAGACCATAAAATTCAATATATTATCATTATAAACTCATGGTATTATTTCTTTATAAGTTTTGGTTTCTGAAATAATTAATCTTAAAAATTTTCTAATGGTCACATTCAATGACCTGATATGTTGGAGATTTTACGTGGAATGAATGGTTTTTTTTTTTTTTTTTTTTTTTTTTTTTTTTGCAGTCGATAGATAATTCATAATTCATTATGTTACAAACGTACTCAACACTAAAGATCATAACTCAAATTACTTAAAATAAATAGGAAAATTTAAGAAGTTTTAAATGCATAATCAGTCTCAAAAATAAGAAAAACAATTAATCATAGGTAAACATGATCTTTCTAATCTTAAAAGAATACCAAAAATCAACCCTGTTTTTTTTAGATGGTCCAGACATGACGTAACTTACATGTGAAAGAAAGGCTTTAAAATGTCTGAAGCTACGACTATTCAGTCAGAAAAATATATGCTTTTTGTTGAAAGAAATAAGACACGGATTGGCCAGGTTTATTTGTGCTTTATTGTTTAAAGTGTTTCATAACGGGCCAGGATAAAAGCAGGAGAAAATCTTATTACAGGAAAAATTCCTTCCATGCAACGTTAAAACCTGACTCTGTGGTTCTATTGTTCATTTAAAGATTAGAAAATGCCATCTAAATACTTGTTAATTGATGTTCCAGGGGAGAGAGAGAGAGAGAGAGAGAGAGAGAGAGAGAGAGAGAGAGAGAGAGAGAGAGAGAGAGAGAGAGAGAGAGAGAGAGAGAGAGAGAGAGAGAGAAATGTTTGTGCATGTCTCCCTATGTATACATTCAAGTTGAGTGTTTATAAATTTTCATTTATCCCTGAAAATAACCTAATTGAAAGGAAATAAGAAGGGAAATCCTAAATAATGAAGAATTCATTAGTAAGGTCTGCATTACGAAAATGAGAGGAAGAAAAAATTAGACAAATGTAGCTGATGAAAAAAAGGTAAACTGGGCACCTCACCCAATTTCAAACAGAAATTAAATATAAAATCGTCATTGGGGATATTAATTCATTCAAGGATAATCATCACATCATCTATAATACACTTCTTATAAGTCGGATTACCC
>NC_090726.1:164481078-164483578 GCF_036898095.1 Palaemon carinicauda
TAACAGCAATAGGCTACATTATTTCCATAATATTTCTTTATTTTTCAAATGAATAAGAATATTTATATTTTATGTTGATTTTTTATAACTGGTGCTAAGATCCCCGCATATATTTCGACACGTTAAAAGGTTTTTATACTTTCAAAAAGTAAATATCTCTACAATGAAATATATAACAAACCTGTAATCTGGTTTGGACTTCCATTGCAGAGCCATGACCTTTTATTTAATAGAAAAGGTTGGGTAAGTATGTTTTATAGTTCCAAAAAATTATCTTTACTTTTTTTTTATATAATAAACCTATTAGTTCATTAGGGGATTCAATCATAACACTCTGACCTATTACTTGATATAATAAACCTGTATATTGGTTATAAAACTTAGACTTTCTCTTTAATAAAATGAACCTTCGCTTAGGTCTTTCATGGCAGCAACTATGAAAGTTTGTTGTGGACTTCTATTATAGCACCCTGAAATTTTATTTAATATAACAAACGGGTATATGGTTTCAGAGTCTCATTACAGTGCCCTGACTTTATTTATAATATACTAATATGCATGATTTTTTTTTTTTATCTAGCATAACATAATTGTAGTTTGTTTTCTAATTCGCATTACAACATCCGGACCCTTCATTTAATGATATTATAAGATTAGCATATATTGTTTTTGCTTTTACATTTTGGAGGGAATTTCAAACTATGTTTCCGAAATAGAGAACAACCAAAGAAGCAATAGGGTTCAAGGTAATCTAGTTTCCTGACGTCTGGATTCTAGCGGACTGTCATAAAGATAATTACCTAAAAATCGTTTCAGAATGAGAGGGATGTCATATAATATTAATATATAATAATTCTTACACCGTTATTATTATGAGGAAAAGGCATAACCCTTCTTGTTTACGTTTTCTTTAACGAGAGAGAGGATCTGTAAGAATAAAGAGATATAATATGATGCAACATATGAGTGAGTTTTCCTGATTTACTAGTCCGTTTCCATTATTATATGAAAAAAGATATTGCATCCATCTACGTTCCATCTATCTGGTACTGGAAATAGATACACTATGCCATTTACGAGTAAAGCCATTAATATTTTTTTTTTCAATCTCTTAACTCAATATTCTATTGAGAACACTGAAAGCAAGTATTTCTCTTTCCATTACATGTTACTTAAATTTCATTAGTTACCATATAACCATATAATGAATTTCTGGTTGTTACTAGATTAACGAATAAAGTAGACATCCAGTATAACTGAATATATGAAAAGAAAATTCAATTAGAGAATCTACATAAGAACAAATTGAGACACAATCTCCGAAAGTTGAGAAGGCAGGTGCCACAGTAAGATATGAATACAGATGTGATGTTTCGTACATATAAATTTTCATGAATATGCAGAGGTTTAATTCTCGCTGATTAAATTATCTTTAGCCTATATGCAGACTGCTTGAAATTTTGTTCCAATTGTATTGCTAGGTCGTGAATTGGAAGAAAATATCCAATATTTTCTGTGTCATATTATTTTTTTTTCTTTCCATACGTTTAATACAATGCAATCATAATATTCAAATAAAATAAGAAATAAACTTTTCCGAATTTACTTAATTTATCCTTGATATCAAGTACTACCTTAAGAAGTCGCCGAAATTGTGAAAATTTTCTAAATTTTAGATTAGATATAAATATGAGTAGTGATTTATTTAATCATAATATCAACATAACTTATTTGCATGGAAACAACAAAGGAAAATCAAGCAACATTCATACCTGGTAATTAATAAGAGTTTCATAACACATCTGAAAATTTGAATGGCATTATTTTATTTTTCTTTATGTTTAGAATAAAAACTATCAATATTATTATGGTGTTTGATTTACGGATAAGTAAAAGTTTCGAAAGAAGAAAGGATGTAGAATGTATGGGATTTTACATACAATTCAATGAGGTCATAAGTAATTTTGAGTGTAAAATGTTTGAGATATTTCAAGATCAGAGATATTTGTTCACATTTTCATTGTTATGTATTGGTCTTCATTCATTTATAATTCTATATATCCTCTTTGAGCTGGCTACCAGTAAATAAGTTTCCTATGAAAAACTAGACCAAATAATGCCCTGGTAATATATCAATGAGTAGCCTTAAATCCCTCATTGCAATTAATCTATGATATCATGATTTTCTAAATTGAACAAAATACATTGTCCGGGCCCCCTTTAGTACATATGTGATATATACACGAAGTGGCTTTTTAAATCTTGTGAAACTGACTCTCCTTCCTAATTTTATTGAATGAGATAAAACTTTTTTTTTTTTAATTCTGCCCTCTTAGTAATTGCTGCATAGATACTATATAAAAGTGTAACCTAAGTGTTCTTGCGATATTGGCTATAAATTCTCTGTCAATGTTACACAGATAATTTTGATTTACATATTTTACTAAAAGTCAGTTAATGGTAAGTACAATGATATAGCTACCTGAATTGAGAGATATAG
>NC_090726.1:164488578-164493578 GCF_036898095.1 Palaemon carinicauda
GAATTTGGAAGGGTGTATGAGACAAGGAAGTTGAGAGTTAATGTGGGTAAGAGTAAGGTTATGAGATTTACGAGAAGGGAAGGTGTTGCGAGGTTGAATGTCATGTTGAATGGAGAGTTACTTGAGGAGGTAGATCAGTTTAAGTACTTGGGGTCTGTTGTTGTAGTAAATGGTGGAGTGGAAGCAGATGTACGTCAGGGAGTGAATGAAGGATGCAAAGTGTTAGGGACAGTTAAGGGAGTAGTAGAAAATAGATGGTTAGGCATGAATGTAAGGAAAGTTCTGTATGAGGAAGTGATTGTACTAACTGTGATAATTGGATCGGAGTTGTGGGGAATGAAAGTGACGGAGAGACAGAAATTAAATGTGTTTGAGATGAAATGTCTAAGGAGTATGGCTGGTGTATCGTGAGTAGATAGAGTTAGGAACAATGTAGTGAAGGTGAGAATGGGTGTAAGAAATAAGTTAGCAGCTAGAGTGGATATGAGTATGTTGAGGTGGTTTGGCCATGTTGAGAGACTGGAAAATGGCTGTCTACTAAAAAAGGTGTTGAATGCAAGAGATGATGGGAGAAGTACAATAGGGAGGCCAAGGTTTGAGTAGATGAATGGAGTAAAGAAAGCTCTGGGTGATAGGAGGATAGATGTGAGAGAGGCAAGAGGGCGTGCTAGAAATAGGAATGAATGGTGAGCTATTGTGACGCAGTTCCGGTAGGCCCTGCTGCTTCCTCCGGTGCTTTGGATGACCGCAGAGGTAGCAGCAGTAGGGGATTCAGCGTTATGAAGCTTCTTCTGTGGTGGATAACGGGGGAGGGTGGGCTGTGGCACCCTAGCAGTACCAGCCGAACTTGTTTGAGTCTTTTGTCAGGCTGGGAGGAACATAGAGAGGAGAGGTCTCTTTTTTTGTTTCATTTGTTTGATGCCGGCTAACCCCCAAAATTGGGGGAAGTGCCTTGGTATATATATATATATATATATATATATATATATATATATATATATATATATATATATATATATATATATATATATATATATATATATATATATATATATATATATATATATATATATATATATATATATATATATATATTATTACTAGCCAAGCTACAGCCCTGGTTGGAAAAGCAAGATGCTATAAGCCCAAGGCCTCCAATAGGGAAAAATAACCCGGTGAGGAAAGGAGATAAGGAAATAAATAAATGATGAGAATAAATTAACAACATATTCTAAAATCAGTAACAGCGTCAAAACAGATATGTTCTATATAAACTATTAACAACGTCAAAAACAGATATGTCATATATAAACAATAAAAAGACTCATGTCAGCCTGGTCAACATAAAAACATTTGCTCCAACTTTGAACTTTTAAAGTTCTACTGATTCAACTACCCGATTAGGAAGATCATTCCACAACTTGGTAACAGCTGGAATAAAACTTCTAGAATACTTTGTAGTATCGAGCCTCATGATGGAGAAGGCCTGGCTATTAGGATTAACTGCCAGCCTAGTATTACGAACAGGATAGAATTGTCCAGGGAGATCTGAATGTAAAGAATGGTCAGAGTTATGAAAAATCTTATGCAACATGCATAATTAACTGATTGAACGACGGTGCCAAAGATTAATATCTAGATCAGGAATAAAAAATTTAATAGACCGTGAGTTTCTGTCCAATAAATTAAAATGAGAATCAGCAGATGAACACCAGACAGGAGAACAATACTCAAAGCAAGGAAGAATGAAAGAATTAAAACACTACTTCAGAATAGATTGATCACTGAAAATATTAAAAGACCTTCTCAATAAGCCAATTTTTTGTGCAATTGAAGAAGACACAGACATAAGGTGTTTCTCAAAAGTAAATTTGCTGTCGAGAATCACACCTAAAATTTTAAAAGTCATAGAAATTTAAAGAAACATTATCAATATTGAGATCCGGGTGTTGAGGAGCCACCGTCCTTGACCTACTTACAATCATACTTTGAGTTTTGTTAGGATTCAACTTCATACCCCATAATTTGCACCATGCACTAATTTTAGCTAAATTTCTATTAAGGGATTCGCCAACCACAGATCTACATTCAGGGGATGGAATTGATGCATAGAGAGTAGCATCATCTGCATATGCAACGAGCTTGTTTTCTAGGCCAAACCACATGTCATGTGTATATAGTATGGAAAGTAATGGGCCAAGAACACTACCCTGTGGAGCACCGGATATCTCATTCCTATACTCACTATGGTGCCCATCAACAACAACTCTTTAAGATCTATTACTAAAAAAATCAATAATAATGCTAAGAAACGACCCAACCACTCCCAACTGTTTGAGTTTGAAAACAAGGGCCTCATGATTAACACAGTCAAAGGCAGCACTAAAATCAAGGCCGATCATACGAACTTCCTGACCACAATCAAGGGATTTCTGTACAGCATTGGAGATTGTAAGAAGGGCATCACATGCTCCAAGGCCTTTACGAAAACTAAATTGCAAACTAGGGAGTAGGTGATTACCTTCATCAAACCTATTAAGACGTTTTTCCAAAAGACGTTCAAAAACTTTAGATAATATCGGAGTTATGGAAATTGCGCGGTAATCAGTGGGACTTGAGCTACCACAAACACATTTACATAGAGAAGTAATATTACCAATTCTCCAACAAGTGCCAAAAGCTCCTCTTCTTGCTAACATGCGCAAAATAACATATAACTTTGGAGCTAAGAAATCTGCTGTCTTTATAAAAAACAAAGGAAAAATACCATTTGGGTCTACACCTCCATAAGCATCAAGGTCCATCAACAGCTTTAATCTCACGAGATCGAAAAGCTAAACTAGCTAGTTTAGCCTCAGGAAAACAGGAATGAGGAAGTTCAAGTTTTTCATTACTCTGTTTACTGTCAAAAAGATCAGCCAAAAGGGTTGCCTTTTCCTTCGGACAGTGAGTGACTGAGCCATCTGGTTTAAGTAAAGGAGGAACTGTTGCATCTACACCAAAGAGGGCAGATTTAAGGGTAGACCACCATTTATGTTCCTGAGTTGTACCATAAAGGTACAAGTATAGTTGTTCCAGGTCAAATCTGACCTGTTACCCTTCCAAAGGTGAAAGGCCTCCTGCTTCTCCAAATAAGCACGTCTACAATCATCATTGAACCACGGTTTGTCCATCACTCGGCACCTTAGAACACGAGAAGGGACATGCCTATCAATTATGTTGACTAGATTCTCATTCAAAAGGACAACAGGATCTACACTACTATATAATTGTGAACAATTCAAGCACAAAAGATCATGCAAAATCCCAATCCAGTCTGCTTGGGATTTCATAAAATTTTACAAGAATATGATATATCAGGGACAGGCTGCTCAGTCTTCGCTACTAATGAAATGATCAGATGTCCCGACTGGAGAACCAACCTTACTAGTTATAACGCCAGGGGATTCAGTGTATACGAGGTCTAAGCAATTACCAGACCTGTGAGTAGTTCATTTATGATTTGCTCACAGCCTGATTCAGAGGCAAAGTCTAAAGCTCTTAAGCCATGGCGATCGGTAAGAGAGATAGAACTTAACCACTCCCTATGGTGAGCATTAAAATCACCAACAAAGACAAAAGAAGCCTTTCTATCATCTTGTATCTTAGCCATAATGGTAAGAAGACAATCGAAGATAGAATCATCCATGTCTGGATTCCGGTAGATCGACCACAAATAAAAGTTGTTATGCCTGCCACAGTTTTATTACCTGAATCTCATGACATCCACATTGATAGCAGGACTTATGAGAAGCAGGGTACTTGGTCCTAATATACACCACCATTCCCCTGGCCCTAGGAATGGCATCACGTTTCAACATTATTGGCTTCCTAAAACCAGTTATAAGGAACTCAGATGAGTGCCTCATATTAGAAATCAAAGTTTCTGAGCACAAAAGAATATCATACTGTCTGGAGGCAACTGTAAGGTCATGGATATTTGCATGAAGACCACGAATATTGCAATACAGAAGATGACATTGATAAAATCAAGTACGTATATATATATATATATATATATATATATATATATATATATATATATATATATATATATATATATATATATATATATATATATATATATATATATATATATATATATATATATATATATATATATATATATATATATATATATATATACATTGATATCTACCCTGAGACACTGGAAGAGGTCATAGAATTCAGAGATTACTCTTTAAAGAGCTGAAGCCAAAAAATATCGAGGTGGGTCTTATCAATAATCTCTGGCGGAAAAAAAACTTAATCGGTAGTTCTCCCCTTTAAGATATACAACTTCTGATCGTAAAATCACATACAATAAATATCAAAAATAAATATCACCAAGCACCTCTAATGATAAAATGTTTTAATAAAACCTTTATGTCGATTATCAGGTATGGATGTGTTTTACCTGTAGTAATTTTAAACATACTTACATATGAAATTCTTTTAGATTTGTCAAAATGTCTACGTACATATATAAAACAGACTATTTTTATACCCTGAGATGTACAGTAGCTTTTAGATAGATATGATAATAGAAGTAGAATAGTTTTGAAAAAAAGAGTTTGTGTGGAAAACTATAATTGCATTGACGAATTCCTGAAAAATTTATGATATTGATATAGCATGGCAACTAGAAAAAGTAATTATGCTTAAGAATGAAAGTTGTAACTTAAGGAAAAGGATTATTAACGATGATAGGAGGTATGTATGGATTCATTGAGAATCTAGTGGTGAAATGATTAAGGAAATATTTAAGGTAGTGTAAATATAATAATAATATAAAAGAAATTAATAGCATTGAATGCAGTTAATTAAGAGAAATGCATAAGGTTACATGTTGATTTAAAGCACGATGAAATAGTATGGGTCAAAAGAAAAAAGATGATATTTTGAAAAACTAATTGATAAACTCAAAAAGAGATATTATTTGAAATTGAAGATGATGAATT
>NC_090726.1:164496533-164514033 GCF_036898095.1 Palaemon carinicauda
AATTAAATGAAAGGTTTTAAAATAAGACATATGGTTGGCATTACAAGAAGGATGAGTAGGAATGCTCTGATGTGGACTTACCTATGTGTAATAAAAACTATTTTCCTAAAAAAAAAAAAAAACATATTGAAAAGTTTACGGTATTGGATGAGTGGATAACCAATGAAGTATTTGATAAATAGCATGAGAGGCTGAAAGAATGAGAGGGTCTTAATATTTAGGAGTATCTGCAGAGCCTGAAGGGAATAATTTAAAACTATGATTTGTATAATGGAATTTCACAAGCTTTTATAAATATCTGCAAGTGTTTGAGTCGATAAATTCTATAATAAGCGGTTTTAACATAATTCAGCAATAAAGGTAATGTGTGTTTTTGTCTGTGTATATATATATATATATATATATATATATATATATATATATATATACACACACACGCATATATATATATATATATATATATATATATATATATATATATATATATATATATATATATATATATATATATATATATATATATATCCACATCTATAAATATCACCTTTTACTTGACAATGGAGATAGTAGCATAATAGCTTGGAGAGAAGAGTTGGTGTTAGGAAAACTATAAGAACATTGAAAATTATATGAAAGATTTATGATATTGATATAGCACGGCAACTAGAAAAAGTTAATATTTTTAGGAATTAAAGTGGTGGGTTAAGGAAAAAGACTAACAACAATGATATGATGTATGTATGGATTCATCAAGAGGATTATTTAAGGTAGTGTAAACAAATATAATGATATAGAAAAAAAATCATAGCAGAGAATATCGGAAATTCAGTGAAATACATAGGGGGTATGTTGATGAAAAGCACGAGAAATAAGTATAGGTCAAAAGGGATATGATAATGTTTAAAAAAGAAAAAACAAATAGACTAAAAAAAGAGAGTTATTTGAAATTGAAAATGATGAGTTTTTGATAATTATTGTTGATAAAAAAAGAAAGAATCACTATATTAATTCAATACACTTTAGAGAGAGAGAGAGAGAGAGAGAGAGAGAGAGAGAGAGAGAGAGAGAGAGAGAGATGAATTAACTTTTGCAATGGAAGAGGGGCAAATGCACACACAGAAGATATGAGAACATTAAAACTAGAGAGGGAAAACAGTAAAATTCATTTGCTTAATTAAAACAGTACGGAAATGATAAAGGATGGTAAAAAAATAAAGTTAATGCAGAGTGCAAGTGGTGCGCAAGACTTCTTTCCACCAAGCTGATGCTCGTAAAAAATCCCTGGTCTTCCAAAGTTCAATGAATGTGAAAAACACGAATGAATGCTAGAAAAATAACAGTATTCAATTAGCTTTTCAATTCCGATGACAGGTAGACTAAATAGAAAGTGCCATTATTATTATTATTATTATTATTATTATTATTATTATTATTATTATTATTATTATTATTATTAGCTAAGATACAATTGTAGTCTAAAAAGAAGGGTGTTACAAGGTCTAGAGATCCTTCTGAAAAATAATAATAATAATAATTATTATTATTATTATTATTATTATTGTTATTATTATTATTATTATCATTATTATTATTATTATTATTCATTATTATTATTATTATTATGAATATATATACTTTTTTCATGAATGTTATTATTATCATTATCATTTACTAAATTGAAACCATACTCCAAAGAGAAGGATGCCACAAGTCATAATACTCCACAGAGGTTTTCGAAAAAAAAAAAAAAAAAAAAAAAAAAAAAAAAAAAAAAAAAAAAAAAAAAAAAAAAAATATATATATATATATAGAGAAAAATAGAGACGATATTATTGTTCTAGAGGATTATTGATAAACTACTCAATAACTACTATATGAAATGTAGCAGAAATACTAATTCTTACTCTTGCAAGTTACTAAAGTAATAAGTTAAGGGATTCTTTAGTTTATCAACTGTTAAATGTATAAGATAAAAGAGATACTTGGCTAAACATACGTTATCCAACCATTATTCTAATGTCATTTTCATCTCTAAATGAAACTGATATTTGCAGAAGGTTCAAGTGGTCACATTAAGTTATTTCATTTCCAGCAGACGAAAGTCAAATATCTAAATCATTCTATCTACATACATGCAGGGTCCTTTTGAGATAAAGACTATGGTAAAAAGAGAAAAAAAATGGGTGGATATTGTTATATGTCGCACCGTGTGACACAAAGTTCATGAATAAAAGAAAGCCTCTTAGACTGAATCCAAATAATACTGCAAAAACATTTCTTCAGCTGACAGGAAATATTTACCTTGGATAAAATAAGAAAGGAAATAGAAGAGTAACATGCGAGGCATAAAAACTTCTCTTACTCGGTACTCGGGTAAAGGTGTACCTTTAGCGAGAGAGAGAGAGAGAGAGAGAGAGAGAGAGAGAGAGAGAGAGAGAGAAGAGAGAGAGAGAGAGAGAGAGAGAGAGAGAGAGAGAGAGACTCCTCTGGAACTTGATCTCAGGGTTTTACCTAACACGTCATGGAGTGTGAAATAAATCAAATGAAAATAGTTATTCTCACTTATGCCATTATATTTTTACACTTGACGCCGTTATTGGTTTCAGAATAAGAATCTCGTTTGTTTAGGGTTTGTATAGTTTTGTGTCTTGAGCAATGGAACTAACATAACCATTTTCTTCAACAAAATCGAAAAATAGAAATAAGAGAAAGGAGAAAGGAAAAAACTACCAGGATTTCTTTAATAGTAAGATTTTGTTGGAAAAACAGTTTCTAGTGTGTCAGTCATTGTTGGTATTAGTCAAGAAATTTCTAAAATAACTCAAAATTGGTGTTAGCAGTTAAAGAAAAATAAACTTCCTTTTTTTATAGAATGAAGTTTGACTGATGCTTACAAACTTGAAGTAACTCCATCCCTTTCCATCTGGCCTGAAACACACGAGAAAATCGTCCCTTTTCAAAGAACTTGATATCAAGAATCATAAGTATGATTTATAAAATGACCTCAAAGTCAATCCTCTAAGTTTTGTTATAAAAAAGGAGCCCGAAAGCTGTATACAGTATACATTATAATACAATTATTAAATTACGAATAAAAAATGAGCATCTTTCATCCTAGAAGGGTAGCCATATTAGAATATGTTTCATGAGCTTTAGATGCATAGTACAGCCAGCTATAATATCCAGCTGTAATAGCATAACTCCTTTATTGTACTACTCTGAATGCAGAGACTTCAATTAATCATACCAACAAAATACAGTTTCAGATATTGACATCACGATAATTTCAACTACTGGGGTAGCTGAATTCCCTTATATTTAAGAAAGCTAGAAACATTTCGACTTAAAGACACGTATTTCAGTGGAATCCATCAAGGCATTTGTAATTTATTCCTCACCACTTAATAAAATTTGCATTCATTATTCAAGTTTCCTTTTCCGTCGTAAAGTAAGGAAAAAGATACGAGAACTTCCAAACAACGTATTTTTCCTCTTTAGTTTTTCTTAAAAAACGTTTAATAGGTGATGTGATAGTTTTTAGACATCAACTAGCTTTTCTATGGAGAGGAGTGAAAAAAGAGGTGCTTCTTATTTTTAAAAACAACCAAAGAATTATAAAAGTAATTACACTATATAAAAATAATAATTTCACTCGGGACATAAAATTCAATCTGGTTAGATACTCTACTTATTTCTTGGACATTTATACACTACAGTATATGTAAAAAGAACTGACATTCCATTTTGAAATATCAAATGTGTTCATTATGTCTGTTCTTTGATCTAATATTGATATATTCACTAGTCTTCACAGAAATTTCAACCAAATAATAATAATAATAATAATAATAATAATAATAATAATAATAATAATAATAATAATAATAATAATAATAATAATAATAATAATATTTACCAAGATCCTCGGGCATGATATGTCGTGCAATGCTAGTGGCATTTTTCAATTTATATCAAAAGCAGGTCTTCTTTATTATATTTAACTTCTAAAACATATTTACGTTTCTGGATATAATTGAATATTCTTATAATCCTTATTTATAATAAATGATATAGTCATCAATGGCTTTCTGTCAGAAGGGCGGAGAACTTAAAATCATTCATTCATTCATTCATTATTATTATTATTATTATTATTATTATTATTATTATTATTATTATTATTATTATTATTATTATTATTATTATTATTATTATTACCATAAGCCATTGTTTTAAGTTGGATATATAATCGTATATCTCGATAGTAAACGAAAGAGTTTTTAATGCATTGGGTGTTTTAAGTAATGAAAAACTCATTTTCTCCACTCTCTCATGAAAAGGCTAGTCTGCATCTGGTAGATATTTTATTACATATTGAATGATCTTTGAAGAAAATTTAACGCATTTTCAAATCGTTTGTTTAAGATAACTACAGTGCAGAGAAAAATCTTTTTTTTTTTTTGACTAGAGCCAAAAAAAAGATAATCAAACAATGAATGAATTTTTTTTTTCTGGGGCAATATGAATCGAAAATTACATGGTGGTTTCAATTGAAATACAAGCCTTTAAGTTGAATAGATTCTAGCTTTCTTAGTAAATCTAAAGGAATATCGTGGTGCCAATATCGGAAACACTGAATTTTGTTCTAACTTTCTTTTTATCTATTACTGTCATAGAATGTAGTATTGAGCTGGTTATTATTGATGAAGTGCATAGGGAAACAACCTTTTATATTCGTGTCGTAATTTTACTGCATTAATAGTTTATTCAATATTAACACTATTCACTCCATTCTGATATGACAGTTTTATCTTTTCCTTCTCTTTTATCTGATGTAATATAGTTTTATTCCGTGGGAACCATTTTTGTCATTTTGTTTTCTTCATGATATACACAGAATGATTAGGCAAGGAAAGTAATAATAATAATAATAATAATAATAATAATAATAATAATAATAATAATAATAATAATAATAATAACAATAGTAATAATAATAATAATAATAATAATAATAATAATAATAATAATGATAATAATAATAATGATAGTACCAGGAACAATATTGGTATGATTATTAAATTACTCACCAGAAAAGAAGAATAGTCAGAGTGAATTCAACCATTAAAAACACACTTATACCAGAGGTAAAATAATGTGACTTAATTTCCCTCTTTTCCTTGGCACAGCCCAAATGCAAACTAGAAACACCTGCTATATCAGATACGACTGATCCAATATGCATGAAGCAGGGTCGACTTGGAATAAAAGGATCACCTGGAGAGTTTAATTTGGCATTAGTATGCATTACCTTTATAATACTAATCCCACGGGATCAACTGAGATATATCCAATTGTCCTCCCTTGATCCCTCTTCTTTAACGCTTCCCTGGAACTGTAAATCACCACCCACCTCATGCTGTCACATCATTCACGCCCTGCTTTCCTTTGTTAGTTACAGATACGGATTCATTTCCTTTTCTTTGAATTTTGATTTGGAGGATTGATGGTGCGAACTGTTTGAGGAAATTCTCTCTCTCTCTCTCTCTCTCTCTCTCTCTCTCTCTCTCTCTCTCTCTCTCTCTCTCTCTCTCTCTCTCTCACGCGCACGTGCAAACGAGAAATTTATAATGCAGACTAATAAGAGATCACACATTTGTTGTATTTCCGTTTTGAAAAGGTATATACAGTATATGGATCAAAATAGTCAATAAATAGCTTCTATATAAAAAAAAAAGAGAATTCAATCAAGGAATTATTTGCTTTACTGGAAAAGCTTCAGTACCACTATGACCTCTTACAGCAAATTTCTGTAGGTTCAGGAAGAATACACAATGTGATCATTGTGGCAACAAAACTTTTCATGTCTAAAAAGATTCATCTAAAACCAGATTAGGAGAAACACTTGTAAGATAAAATTTTCACTCCATATCGTTCGTTCTTTTTTATGCTTTTGACGAAGGATGTTGACTAGTTTCTAAAAAATCTTAGATAATAAGTAAAAGTAGTCATCTTTGAAAAATAGGTAAACGAAATAACAAAGCATAATATGATGTTATATTTCCCGCTTGCATTATACACATCACATATGAACTTGGAGATGACAAAGAACAATTGCCAATGAACTTCCTAAATCAAACATTTTCCTCTTGTATTGCAAAATTATCTTCAACAGGAGATTTATTTTACTCGACTTGCGACTAACAATAAGTTGGTGAGAACCTTGGTTACTGCCTATGTGATCTCAATGCCCATAACACTAGCAATTAATGGGTCTGGCGAAGAAGTGACTTAATTACTCGGATGAATATTATTCGAATCATCTGCTGATTACTTTATTTTATCTAACTGCTTTAGTATATTTGTCCCTCACCACCAATAATTTATCTTGATACTTCATATATTTTTTCTTTTTGAATATTATCAAAATAAAATTCACATTTATATCTTTCATATTACATACGATTAATTAGGAATGGTATAATTTTCATTATTGTTAATAGTTTCTTATCCTGTCTCATCAATTCTACTGCTGAAATGTCTCTCCTTTATCGCAGTTTGCAAAAGGTGGTGATAGTGCAATGAGACTATTATCATACAGTGAGTTCGGCAAGACTTCTGCAGATAAGCTCTTATGGAAAAAAATATGGCTGAAATTATATGCAAAACGATTTCCCTCCCTGAATTTCGATAAAAAGCTTCAGAGAGCGGTCTTTTGCCCATTCTTCTTTCAAAGGTTGTTATCTGTTTGTAATGTTGATACTATATATATATATATATATATATATATATATATATATATATATATATATATATATATATATACATATATATATATATATTTTTTTTTTTGGGCTCAGGCCATGTCGTCCTGATGGAGGGTTCCTTTCAGTAGCTTCCTAGGGTATATTTGACTACAGTGATATTCCCAGAGAATATAACTAAATGTCTCCAGAATTCTAACTCCTGGCGTGAATATCCTTGTAGTTTCCTTTCAGGAAATCGCATAATATCAGGGGACTTATTCTTGACACGTCACATAGCAATCTGCACCCTGCATAGCGTTTACGCTTCAGAGGGGGAAAGTGGCAAAATAAAAGAAGAACTGTTAAAAAATTCTCCTCCTCCGTTACTGTTTGAGTACTCAGATGGCGCCACAATCGTCGGACATCTTTATTCCTTTCTCTGTAGCGCGTCAGCTCAGTGATTTTTCCCAGTGCTCTTTCGCTCTTTTGGATTATAATACAATCTCCAGCGTCTTCTGCCTCTGGAAAGTTGAGTATTTAATTCTTATATTGTATAGATTTAGCTCTGGCCATAAAGTGAAGATTTAATCGGAGGCGCCTTCGGCGCTGTCGTTCGTAACGCATGTGTTGTTTAGTTAGCCAGAGCGACTTTCCAGGTATGATAGCCTAAATAGATATATTTAGCTATATAGTCTTCATTGCTAGGAATTAATCATATTATGCTGATAGTATTCCTTAGTTTCGGCGAATTAGGTAGCCGATCTTGTTGACGCTAGGCTTCCTAGCCTAGGTGTTTTAGATTACTCTCTTGCATGATATAATAGGCGTTCCTGCTGTTATTAATTTTGAATGAAGATTTTAGGCAATTTATACATGTAAGATATATGGATTGCATAATAATTTTCCTCTTCCAAGATAGTATACGAAAGGGCTTTGATGAGTCAGGTAGTCGATCTCACTGTCACTAGGCTAATATCGTAGTGGCTTTAGTATACTTTCATACAATCTCCCCGGTTACCTTTATGTATAAGGTAATCCCTTTTTTCCCTTTGAGTGTAGCCTATGGCTACGATCCTAGCCGGTCTTGCCTTGAATTGTGATTCTGGTAAGGTTAGGCTAGTGTTTTCTGCCACTTTATCAAGCCATTGTTGATAAGCTTTGGGTTAGGGTCAGAACCTCAGAGTACTTGTCGTGTGCCGGTAGCTGTCCAATAAGGTGAATATACTCCCCTGATGGACATAGTTGGTTGGCATAGGAGGCCTGGCCCCCTAGACAGTACTTGGAGGGGTCATGGGATCCCCTTCTCCCTTTGGTCTAGCGACTAGTCTTGTGCCTGCAGACCCTGGGCTGTAGAATAGTGATTATTCTTTGGCCTAGGAAGGCGCAAGCATGGGAACTCTGTTTCTCTTTGAGTTAGGGACGGCTTGATGATACCGGTCCCTTTATTGTATCGGCAGACCCTAGGCTGGAGAATGTACTCTCCTTATGCATAGGATGATGCTGATACTGAAACAGAGTTTCCTTTTTGTGTGGTAGGGATGGCATGCCGCCGGTTCCTCTCACACCTTATACAGGACCCTTTTCCCCGTCCCTTTCTGTCCTTTGGTGATGGCCTAGCCATCACATCTTCATGTCCGCCGTCCTACAATCTCACCGATTGCCTGTGGGTTGTAGGGTGGATCGGTCTTCTGCCTGTATGGCCCAGTCGTTCAGCTTCCCTGTAGGACATGATGTTCTGGGATAGCTGTTTCGGCAGGTCTAGCTGCCGGCAGGAGACCCATTTGCCTTAGAGTGTTCTTCAGTCCTCCCTTGGGCTGCCAACTGATACCGGCATTGCTGCGGAGGGGTGGAAGCTTGATCATGATATGTTCTCCCCTTCCATTAGAACCCTCATTCAGGAGGGGGGTAGTGTTACAGTGGTTAGTGCCGCCATCCTGTCATCACCCTTCACTCCTTGCTTTCTCTCTTTCTATTGGCTAATGCTGCCAACTACTAATTTATCTGGCGGCTGCCGGCTACTAACCTTGCCAGCAAGATGCAGGTTAGGCTTGTGGTCCGACAGCCTTTGATTCACTGTAGCATCTGACTCTGCCGGCGAGAGCCGGTGACCCGCTGGCAACCGGCGAGCCGCTGGCAAGCCGGCGGGCGGCCGACTATACGTAGTGTCTGTACTTGGCCACTACCTAGTCACATTGAATGGTGGCTGGGGTGGTGTGCCTTCAGTCGATGACCAGATGGCAGGCGGCGACTCGCCGGCAGTCCAGCGGGTCGCCGGCAAGCCGGCGGGCTGCCAGATATACATATAATGAATTTTGTGACAGTTCAATTAAGTCTAAGCACTAGTCTTACCGGCAGAATGCATACTGCAGATAGAAAACTATGGTATTTACTTATACAGTAGTCAAAAGTTTTCCAACATACTCTGTGCATCAATGCGCAGTCTGTTGTTGAGACCTAATAGAATTGGGAAAGGAATTCACTTTTGTTTACACTAATTGTTGATCAGTTTCTTTAATCCATATTATCAACTCTTTTGGAAGTGGGTGGTGTTTATACTACTCTATCCTTATGGGCTAGAATCTTCCATTGGGCCTCTGATAGAGGATACCTAAAATTAATAGTGAGGAAGGTCACAGCAATTGGCTGAGCGGGAACCACATGTATGTGTCTTTCCTATTTCATTTCCAGCTTACCTATCCTAAGCTATATGCAATAAATAAAATGGAAATTGTTATCATAATACTTATTATAGTATTTATCAGTCTAATGAGATAGACTGCAATATACTCATTTTATTTTCTTCTCTTTACAGGAGGTTTATGTCAAGTGTGACAGCGTGTTCTACAGTATTCGCCGCAAGAACTTTTATGGCCATCTTGGGTGTAGGACACACTCCCGCTGTTCCATCACCAAGGGACCTCTAAAATACTGGGACCCATAGGTATGTACAGTGTGCAAGGAGCTGTTGAATGAGGCCTTTGAAAATCTAAAGACAGCAGAGTCAAGGGATGCAGCTCGGGAGAAGTTACGCAAATTGGTTCTTGGTTTTCAAAAGAACTCCACGGGGCCTTACTTCCCTAGTGAGCGTATGAGAGCCCTGCTATTCCCCAAAGCATCTGCGGATGCTGTTATTCCTCAGCCTCACCCTGAGATCCCTTGCATCCAGCTATCTGTCGACACGGATGTCTCGGATGCGATGGAGGACATCCATCTAGATAATGAGAGGATGTCAGAGGTAGTCAGAGGACACCGAAAAACACCTTCTGGCAGAAGCTCGAGAAGAGGAGTCAACGGTGGCTCCTGAGACGGAAGAGGTAGAGGTCGAAACAGTCTCTTTTTCGTCGGTTCCTGCCCCAGATTCTGTACCCTCTACGTCTTCCGCTCCTCAGTCTACGAAGTAGGACGACACTCGGGCTGCCCTCAAAGCTATGATGGAAATGTACGACAAGAAGATCGAACAGAGGGAAACTGAACTCAAGAAGGAGATTCTTTGACTTGCGCTTTCTCGTGGGCCTCAACGGAGGCTCAATGTTAAGGATCTTCCCTCGTGTTCCGAGGTTAATCCATGGAGGCATGCCAAGTACGTGCCCATAACCAATGGCAAGATCTTCGTTTCGGAAAAGCTGAGTGCTGTCCCCATTGAGGACGTCGAGTTCTAGCCCAGCTTCGAGTCCTATCCGGACTGCTTCGTTCCTTTTAGGACGGAACAGGTTTCTAAGGAGGAAACAGAGACTAAGGAGGTCATAGTGCTTGACCACTTGAAGGCTCAGGCTTTGCTTGCCAGCAGCCTGAAGGACAAGGGCTTCACCAATTCTAAGGTGCAGGCCCTGAGCAAGAAGCATCCCTCTTTTCTTGCTCCCACATCTATGGTTTTCCCCTTCGAGGAGAAATCGTTCAGGGCAGTGGTTAAGGCAGTGGAAGCAGGGAAACCTTGCCCTACACTAGAAGAGGGAAGGCCCTCTCCCTGGCCTTACCATCCAATAGTAATGACTGGAAGGACATTCAGCTAAACTTCTTAGTCGGGAAGTTGGAGACTGACATTGCCGGATGCCAGTTCAACGAGAACCTCCTCAAGTTGTCTGAGTTTCTCCCACGTCGAGAACAAGATACAAAAGAAAGGCTTGCTGCCTCTCTGTCCCTCCAGGTGTCCATGGAAGCAATGGCCAGTGAACAAAGAACCCCAGGCATGTTCATGGTCTTGGCCAAGACATATTTGGCAACACTTATGAAAGATTTCTACAGCTTCGTTAAGGCAAGAAGGGTTTGTAGAGAGTTCGTGTTTGCTTCGATTGCGGTTAAACACGAGCCTAGGAAGTTGATATCTTCCAACATCTGGGGGAAAGATCTGTTTCCGAACGATCTAGTCAAGGAAATTGTCAACAAGGCCACCACGGAGAATAGAAATCTTCTCCAGAAGTGGGGCATGTCAGCGAAAAGGAAGTGTTCTCCGGATGAGGGTCCCCAACCGAAGAGAAAGACATAATTAAAGACCAAGAGTGACAGCTCACCCTGCTTAAAAACAACTTCCTGTGACCACGGCACCACAGATGGTGGCACAACCCCAACCTACCTACCAGTTGGTACCCCAGCAAGTGGTGACTCAGGCACCAGCCTTTACTCCCACCTATGAGAGGCAGACCACTACCTTTCGCCCTAGAAGTAGAGGCTCAGGTAGAGACTCCTCTAAACGTCCCTCCAGAGAAAGAGGAGGTAGAGGAGCAAGCGGTCGAGGAGGCAAGCCCTCCGGAAACCAGAGGCAATGAGATGCTTCCGGTAGGAGGAAGACTCCGATTCTTCCGGGATCATTGGACCTTCAATCCCTGTGCCCACAGCATAATCAAGAACGGACTAGGATGGAGCTGGAAGACAGTTCCACCAGCATTTCCTCAGTTCTTCCAACGCTTCACCCCCGTTCTGGAAGAATACATCCGAGAGCTCTTGAGCAAATGGGTGATCATGAGGGCAAAGTCCATCAAATTCCAAGGAAGGCTGTTTTGTGTTCCCAAGAAGGACTCAGACAAAATCAGAGTCATTCTGGATTGTCTCCTCTCAACAAGCTCATTGAGAACAACAAGTTCAGAATGTTAACCCTTCAACATATGAGGGCCCTGTTGCCCAAAAGGGCATACTCAGTGTCCATAGACATGGCGGATGCCTATTGGAATATACTGATGAATCGCCAGATCTCCTAATACCTAGGATTCAGGTTACAAAAAAGAAAGTACATTTTCGAAGCCATGCCCTTCGGACTAAACATAGCCCGAAGGATCTTCACGAAGCTTGCAGAAGCAGTCGTTCAAAAACTACGCCTACAAGGTGTCTAGGTGGCGCATACCTGGATGATTGGCTGGTGTGGGCAGCATCGGAAACAGAATGCTTGCAAGCATCAAAGAAGGTGATCCAGTTCCTGGAACATCTAGGATTCAAAATCAACACCAAAAAGTCTCGACTATCTCCAGCTCAGAAGTTCCAATGGCTAGTCATACATTGGGACTTACAGTCACATTGCCGCTCCATTCCATTAAAGAAGAGGAGAGAGATAGTTCGAGCTGTCAAGAGACTCCTAAAATCCAGTTAGATATCAAGATGCCAACAGGAGAGACTGCTGGGCTCCCTCCAGTTTGCTTCAGTGACAGACCCAGTGCTAAAAGCACAGCTAAAGGATGCATCAGGAGTCTGGAGAAGATATGCATCAAACTCTCGAAGAGATCTAAGAAGACCGCTACCGATTCGGCTATGATCAAATCTCAAGCCATGGTCGTAGGCCTAAAAGTTCAAGAGGTCAATACCTCTACAGCCGCCTCCACCCTCAGTTGTCCTCCATATGGACGCATCATTGGAAGGATGGAGGGGGGGGGGGGGTCACTCCCATCAGCGCAGAACTCAAGGAACTTGGTTCTCTCTGTTTCGGACTTATCACATCAACATTTTGGAGGCCATGGCAGTCTTTCTCACGTTGAAAAAATGGTCCCCTCACCCTTCAGTCCCCATAACACTGATTCAGGACAGCAAAGTGGTAGTAAGATGTCTGAATCGTCAAGGCTCAAAATCACTTCAACTCAATCAAGTGATGTTGGCCATCTTCCGACTAGCGGAAAAGAAGAGATGGCACTTATCAGCAGTTCACTTTCAAGGGTTCCGCAATGTGATAGCGGACGCTCTATCCAGGATAGCTCCAATAGAGTCAAAATGGTCCTTAGACGCAAATTCATTCTCCTTCATTTTGTATCAAGTCCCAGAACTGCAGATCGACCTCTTTGCAATGAGCGACAACAATAAACTTCCTCGATACGTGGCTCCGTACGAGGACCCTCGAGCGGAAGCAGTGGACGCCATGTCCCTGGACTGGAACAAATGGACCAGGATTTACCTGTTCCCTCCACCCAACCTGCTGTTGAAGGTCCTGAACAAGGAGAGATCCTATTGGCTGCCAAGTGGCCCTAGAGCAACTGGTTCCCTTTGATTTTGGAATTACAGCCGAGGCTGATTCCTCTGCCGGACCCAGTTCTGTCTCAACAAGTTCAGAAGACGATTGTCTTCGCTTCATTACAGAAAACCCGAGACCTCCATCTCATGATTTTCTCTCCTTAACAGTAAAGAAAAGGTTTGGGATCTCGAAAGAAAGTATTGACTTCTTGGAGGAATATAAGTGGAAATCTACCAAAAGGCGATACGAGTCATCTTGGAAGAAGTGGGTGTCTTTTGTCAAGGCAAAGAATCCAAAGGAAATCTCGAAGGATTTCAGTTTGTCTTTCTTTATTCACCTTCACGGGCAAGGTTTAGCAGCCAACACGATAACTACCTGTAAATCTGCCTTGACAAGACCTTTACTGTATGCCTTCCTGATAGACTTGTCTAATGAAATTTTTAATAAAATCCCTAAGGCCTGTGCTAGATTTAGACCCGCAGCACCTCCAAGGCCAATCTCGTGGTCTCTTGATAAGGTGCTACATTTTGCCTCAAGTTTAGACAATGAGGCTTGCTCTTCGAAAGATTTGACTCAGCAAGTTATTTTCTTTTTTTGCTCTAGCCTCAGGGGCTAGATTTAGTGAAAGAGTGGCCTTGTCTAGAGAAGAAGGCCATATCTAGTTTTCTGAAACGGGTGATGAGGCTTGCTCTTTGAAAGATTTGACTCAAAAAGTTATTTTCTTGTTTGCTCTAGCCTCAGGGGCTAGATTTAGTGAAATAGTGGTCTTGTCTAGAGAAGAAGGCCATATCCAGTTTTCTGAAACGGGTGAGCTAAACCTCTTTCCTGACCCAACGTTTCTCGCCAAGAATGAGCTACCCACTAAGAGGTGGGGTCCCTGGAGAATCTGCCATCTGAAGGAAGATGTCTCGCTTTGTCCAGTGGAGTGTCTAAAGGTCTATCTTTGCAGAACTTCAGACTTCGGGGGAGGACAGCTCTTTAAAGGAGGAACATCGGGTTCAAACCTATCTCTAAAACAACTAAGGGCGAAGATCACCTACTTTATTTGCAGAGCGGATCCAGACAGTACACCCACAGGTCATGATCCTAGGAAGATTGCCTCTTCGTTAAATTTCTTCCAGCTTATGGACTTTGAGAGTCTTCACTCGTTCACTGGATAGAAGTCATCCAGGGTGTACTTTAAACACTATGCGAAGCAAGTGCAGGAATTGAAGTGTTTCGTGGTAGCGGCAGGTAGTGTGCTAAAACCTGTCGCTTAGTGCTGCGAGGAACAGTGAATTATGTGGGACTGTAATTCTAAAGGGTGTGCATGTTGGTACTTTATAGTGCAACATGGTAGTGAAATGTCATCACGGTGACATTATGGACTGTTCCAATATACTAAGGTGATGTAACATAGACTGAACACTAGTGCCATGTGTTTCTTACTCAAGTGTAAATAGATACATTCTCAGAAAGACATTAAAATTTCTAAAACAAATTCTTTTTCATGTGAGGTGGCAAAGTTTTATTTTTCATATAAAACAAGCATTTCTGATTTATTTAATCTTGTCTATGTTGTTGGAATCATTTTCATTTACAATTTTCACATTGTTGTAAATGTATGCTGAACTTTATTTATTGCTTGACAATAATTTATTAATGTTTTTGTACGTCTTATTTCGCCCTAAACATTTCTAATAAAGCCTATATGAGAGCATTTATTTAAACCCTTTATTCGGCATGAAGTAATTGAATAAAAGTAATAACTTTGTTCCTACATTTATACAAACCTTTCTAGCTAGATGTAATGTGTTCCAACACTAGATACAAACTTTGGCTAATGATACACAGTGAGACCTGCATGTCTTTTTGAATGCTAGGTGGGTTACATAAAATATGCAACTTTGAGACTTTTTCCGAGTCTAGTTTGACTCTTCCCTGTAGGGGGCAGGAATCACTAACATAGTATATGATGAGCAGAAATGACATATAACGGTAAGGTCATAGGTCTCTTAGGTCTAAAGGACCATGGAAAGACTGTTTTGAAGTCAAAAGGCACGAATGGGAAATGCCCGATACATAAATGCTCTGGTAAACTTCCATCAGGACGACATGGCCTGAGCCCAAAAAACGGATGTGGAGCGAAGTAAAAAATCAATATTTGGGTGAGATAGTTATGTTGTCCTGATGGACCCTCCCTTCTTTCTATGAAAGGCTTTGGCAGGCTTCCTCCCGATATTACTGTATCTAAAAGTACCGGCTTAACGCTACAAAGGAATAAAGATGGCCGACGATTGTGGCGCCATCTGAGTACTCAAACAGTAACGGAGGAGGAGAATTTTATAACGGCTCCTCTTTTATTTTGCCACTTTCCCCCTCGAAGCGTAAACGCTATGAGGGGTGCAGATTGCCATGTGCGTGTCAAGAATACGTCCCATGATATTATGCGATATAATAAAATTAAACTTTAAGGATATTTTCGCCAGGAGTTAGAATTCTGGAGGCTTTTAGTTAAATTCTCTGGGAATATATATATATATATATATATATATATATATATATATATATATATACACATATATATATATATATATATATATATATATATATATATATATATATATATATATATATATATATATATATGGTTTTACATAGCATATGATAATTTAAAAAATTAGACCTTAATCTATAACAGACGATCTCTCCAACAAATCGAAAAGAAGCTTAATGCTCCTAAGTTTGGTTCACATATTTGATTTTGAATTCTGGAAGACAGACATAGGCAACTTTTGCTTTCTACTTCTAAATCTCTACTTTTTACTATCTACTCTTTCAGCTTCTATATTTGCGTTGGCTCTTTGGTGTTTAGTCAATGTAATTGAGCTTATATTCATTAAAGTATAGCTGTGAAAATTGCAGGCAATAGATTCCCATAGTAAAATGTAACTAATGTAAAACATTTTTTATATTTAAAGAGCTCTCTTCGACTTATTCATTCATAAAAAATCAATAATTGCCATAGAATTTATTTGAGACATTACAAACCCAGATGTTTATCATTACTATACTTCATGGTATGTCTACTATTTTATGAATTCTAACTGAACATAAAATGTTTATATTTAAAAGTTCTGGAATAGCTATCTCTTATATGGGGTGGAAATTACTGTAATTACTGACTCAGTGGGTTATTTCAAGTAAAAAGAAAAATACATATCTGTTCTGAAACTCTTAAAAAGCAAAGGTATTTTTAACTGAAACTTTAACCTCAAAAGTTTGACGCAATTACTGTTTTTTAACTCAATGATACTTAATTGGGAACACGTTTTATGACGAGTTTTGGGAAAAGTTTAGTTATGGAAATATCATCGTTTTTAGTCATAATTAGGATATTTATTACTGATGAATATGTAATACAATCTTGTTAAGGATCTGAATATCATCAGTATTTGTATAACACACATATATATAAGAACAAATTTTAGAAAAGAACATAAAACAAAGTGAAAGTCATTCACCAGAACATAATTCAGGAAAGTACTCTTTCAAGTGATATGAAATGAACGTGCAAGTTGGAAAAAAAGTAGTATTTAGCAGCATTAATGTTCTTTTTAGCAACGATGTCAAGCAAAATTAGCTCAAAACATCGATTTTTTCCACCAGACATTGTTATCCCACACAAGAAATCAGTAAAGAAACACACACACATACATACACAGTGTTAAGCAACATTTTGCTCATAACATGGATTTTTTCTTCCACACAGGAGAAGGAAATCCCCTGGTTACGATGGAATAACTACTGAGATGATGTTGGCCGGAATTGAAGTGATCCCCCAGAATACTTATTAGATTATTTAGTAGAATGTGGTATAAAGAGACAAAAACCTTGTTATCCCGCGCAAGTAATCGGTGACACACATACCCACACACACACACACACACACACACACACACACATATATATATATATATATATATATATATATATATATATATATATATATATATATACTTACATTCACACACACACACACACACACACACATATATATATATATATATATATATATATATATATATAGTGACAATAAACCTGCACGTATATATATATATATATATATATATATATATATACATATATATATATATATATATATATATATATATATACATATATATATATATGTATATACATATATATATATATATATATATATATATATATTTATATATATATATATATATATATATATATATATATATATATATATATATATATATATATATATATATATATACGTGCAGGTTTATTGTCACTAGTGCAGCACATTAGTTAGATA
>NC_090726.1:164519033-164531533 GCF_036898095.1 Palaemon carinicauda
ATATATATACACACACACACATATATATATATATATATATATATATATATACACACACATATATATATATATATATATATATATATATATATATATATATATATATATATATATATATATGTTTTTTCAAAAAGGCCCATAAAAGAAACACAGGAAATATGAATAAATCACACTATATTTCGGTCAATAAACATCGACCCTCTTCAGGATGTAAAGTAAAATTGAGGATTACAGTGGAGAGTGACGGTTTATATATGAAAGCAAAAGGGTGTGTTCAATTGTTCTATAGTTGTTATAATTGCTGGAAGGATTAGCCAAATTTAATTACATCCAGGTGCGTCTTCTTATTGTTGAGCCGCTCGGAGGAAGTCTTGACCTCTGATGCATGTCTGGTGGTCGGTCTCCGTGGATTATCTTCTTAATGATAGGGTTGAGAAGAGTATTGTCCACTGTGTCAGCTTTCCATTGGCCCCCAGATAGGTTCATTGTGTTTGATTGATTTATGATGGCTGATTCCAGGATTTTCCTTCTGTATGGACAGGTACTCTTAAAAAGCAAAGACGACTCACTCCAGTTAATCTGGTGCCCTAAATCCCTAAGGTGAACGAAAATCCCCGTGTTTTCATAGCCATATCTAACAGATCTTTTGTGTTCGGATAATCTTTGAGATAGCGAACGGCCCGTTTGCCCAACGTACACTTTTTCACAATCCCCACATGGTACTTTATAAACGCCGGATTCTATATCTCTTTTATTTTGACAAACATTAATAAGGGCGCTCCCTATGGTCTTTGGATATGAAAAAACAGAGGGGTTCTCAGTTTTGATATGATTTGTTATATTTTTAATACCTTCTATATTTGGGAGTTTTATCTTATTTTTAAAATCTCTTTGGTTAGTAACATCATGATCTTTATAATATATCGTGTTGGCTTTGTTGATGTCCTTTTCTATGACATATGTCGGGTAGAATAGCTGGGCGAGTTGTTTACAAATGATTTCAAATTCTTCACTTAGGTAGGCTGGGGAACAGATTCTCAAACCTCTAAGAAATAGATTGCAAGGTACTCCAATTTTTACAGAAATGTCGTGATAACTAAAGAAATGAATGTAGGAAATAGAGAAAGTTGGTTTTCTATACACAGTGAAATTATACCCCGTCGATTCCCTTGTAATTAGTATGTCCAAAAAAGCTAATTTTCCATCTTTTTCCCATTCAGTTTTAAATTTTATGCTAGGGACTAGGGAATTTAGATTATTGAAAAATATATTGAAATCTCCCCAGCTATCATCCCAATATGTGAAAATGTCATCAACATAGCGTTGCCAAACCATGTTCGTAGGTTTAATTGTTGTTAAAATTTCTGTTTCAAAGTATTCCATGTAGAGGTTAGCTAAAATTGGAGATAACGGGCTGCCCATACTACATCCAAATTTCTGTTTGTAAAAATTTCCATTGAAAGACAAAACGTTATTTGACACGCTTAGTTTAATTAACTTAATTGTTTTTTCAATACCGAGGGGGAAGTGATCTTCATAAGGGATTAATTTTTCCCTCAAGAAACCTAATACATCGTTGATCGGGACCTTTCTAAATAGGGATTCTACGTCAAGACTCAAGAGTTTTACAATGTTTACCGGGATATTTAATCTATTAAATTTCTGGATGAAGTCCTCTGCATGCTTAATATGAGCTGAAGAAAAGCTCCCTAGAAAGGGAGACAGCAAGTCTGCGAACCATTTTGATATATTATATACAAATGACCCTTTACATGAGACGATTGGGTGTAAGGCAATACCGTCCTTGTGAGTTTTTGGGAGCCCGTAAAAATATGGTAACGAAGGGTTCATGACTTTGAATATTTCTAAGACCTCGATGTCCGTTATCTCCAATTTTAGCTAACCTCTACATGGAATACTTTGAAACAGAAATTTTAACAACAATTAAACCTACGAACATGGTTTGGCAACGCTATGTTGATGACATTTTCACATATTGGGATGATAGCTGGGGAGATTTCAATATATTTTTCAATAATCTAAATTCCCTAGTCCCTAGCATAAAATTTAAAACTGAATGGGAAAAAGATGGAAAATTAGCTTTTTTGGCGTTACTAATTATAAGGGAATCGACGGGGTATAATTTCACTGTGTATAGAAAACCAACTTTCTCTATTTCCTACATTCATTTCTTTAGTTATCACGACATTTCTCTAAAAATTGGATTAGCTTGCAATCTATTTCTTAGAGGTTTGAGAATCTGTTCCCCAGCCTACCTAAGTGAAGAATTTGAAATCATTTGTAAACAACTCGCACAGCTATTCTACCCGACGTATGTCATAGAAAAGGCCATCAACAAAGCCTACACGATATATTATAAAGATAATGTTACTAACCAAAGAGATTTTAAAAATAAGATAAAACTCCCATATATAGAAGGTATTAAAAATATAACAAATAATATCAAAACTGAGAACCCCTTTGTTTTTTCATATCCCAAGACCATAGGAAGCGCCCTTATTAAAGTTTATCAAAATAAAAGAGATATAGAATCCGGCGTTTATAAAGTACCATGTGGGGATTGTGAAAAAGTGTACGTTGGGCAAACGGGCCGTTCGCTATCTCAAAGATTATCCGAACACAAAAGATCTGTTAGATATGGCTATGAAAACTCGGGGATTTTCGTTCACCTTAGGGATTTAGGGCACCAGATTAACTGGAGTGAGTCGTCTTTGCTTTTTAAGAGTACCTGTCCATACAGAAGGAAAATCCTGGAATCAGCCATCATAAATCAATCAAACACAATGAACCTATCTGGGGGCCAATGGAAAGCTGACACAGTGGACAATACTCTTCTCAACCCTATCATTAAGAAGATAATCCACGGAGACCGACCACCAGACATGCATCAGAGGTCAAGACTTCCTCCGAGCGGCTCAACAATAAGAAGACGCACCTGGATGTAATTAAATTTGGCTAATCCTTCCAGCAATTATAACAACTATAGAACAATTGAACACACCCTTTTGCTTTCATATATAAACCGTCACTCTCCACTGTAATCCTCATTTTCACTTTACATCCTGAAGAGGGTCGATGTTTATTGACCGAAATATAGTGTGATTTATTCATATTTCCTGTGTTTCTTTTATGGGCCTTTTTGAAAAAACATGTTAAACTGTTCGATTACGGTTATAAGCAAGACATATATATATATATATATATATATATATATATATATATATATATATATATATATGATTAATTTTACCCATTTAGACGTTTTTTTCATATTCAAATAAGCCACATATTCTTGATACACTAATGTTTGGGTTTTCTTAACGACCTCGGGATCAGAGCCCCAGGTGAAATCACACAAAGACAAGAACTTGTGACCGCCCGGGATTCGAACCCTCGTCCGGCAAGCTTGTATAGACAGTATCTTGGCCACGAAGAAAGATAAAAGTCAATGACAATTCTTCTCTACTTATAGCTGTCGAAATAAGTTTTTTTGTTTTTACAATTAAAATTAGCTCATCTTCACCATCGTAGCTAATTGGTAGTTTGTTACTTGGCATTCGATTAATGATAAATTTTTCACATTTAGGCGTGTTTTTTTCATATTCAAATAAGCCATATATTTTTGATACATTAACGCCTGAATTATCTTAAGAGCCGTCTAAATGTGCAAAATTTCTCATTTATTATTTTACAGCGAACGTTTTTTTTTTTTTTTTTAATCATATGTCATTTTCAAAAGATGTATTTTGAGATAACTCACAACAAAGTAGCAACCCTTGTTTCCACGAACGATGTTACAGGATCGAGGTATAATAATTCACAACATGATAGGATAATAAATGAACCTCGCTACCCACATCAGTTCATTTGCATCTAACGCATGCTTTGCAATTTTATTCAAAAGAGGTATTCTTGCACAATACTTGAGACATGTTTTTATAACTGGGCAAAACAGTAATCCCATTTAAAATAAAACTAACAATATTTTGGTCATAAAATTATAGATTCATAGTTTTTTTTTTTTTTTGCAATGAAGGCTTTCCTGATCTAAACACATTTTCATTTAGTTTTTCCCCAGTCAAAACCGAAACAATAGTTTCCGTTGATTAAAAAAAAGAGGAAAAAACCGTAAAAGTCTTTGAAAAATACTTTATTGCTTTTATGGAACACGTTTACTTGGTATTTTCAACTGACCATGTGAAAAAAATCCTACCTACTTTGGTTAAAATTTTATAATAAACAATTAAAAACCTTCATGGTCTCCGTATCTATGGGACAGTCCAGTTACTATGAAAACATACAAGCATTTACGTACCTACCTGTATATATATATATATATATATATATATATATATATATATATATATATATATATATATATATATATATATATATACATATATAAATATATATATATATATATATATATATATATAATATATATATATATATATATATATATATATATATATATATATATATATATATACATATATAAATATATATATATATAATATATATATATATATATATATATATATATATATATATATATATATATATATATATATATATATATATATATGCGGCAGTTTAATGCTATTTTCTTTTCTATGGTTTTGGTATAGTTACATTAATAATGAACTTCAAATCAGTCAATCAATCATTGATAATGAGGTATATATATATATATATATATATATATATATATATATATATATATATATATATATATATATATGACTTTTATGTAATATAAAAAATAATATTGAAAAAAAATAACAATAATAATAATTCGACCTCACATACCAAGTATTTTACGTGTGTAACTGCATGTAGCATTCAACAATAGAGAATATTAACCATGACCCCGAATTTCGTCCACATCTTATGCAAAAAATGCAACGCAAAAATTAAATATATTTGTTCCTTCTTGTTTTGTTCATTTTTCATTTGAATAGTTTCTGAAACCTTAAATTCTCATATTCATGCAACATTTCAAACAAATCGTTAGGTATTAGCCTGCAGGAGCAAATATCTCTCGCTCTCTCTCTCTCTCTCTCTCTCTCTCTCTCTCTCTCTCTCTCTCTCTCCCTCTCTCTCTCTCTCTCTCTCTCTCTCTCTCTCTCTCTCTCTCTCTCTCTCTCTCTCTCTTTAACTTTATTTGCGTTTATGAATCGATGTGATTGAAGAAACACACAATCATAGTCTTAGGTATTAGCCTGCCGAGGCAAATCTCTCTCTCTCTCTCTCTCTCTCTCTCTCTCTCTCTCTCTCTCTCTCTCTCTCTCTCTCTCTCTCTCTTTAACTTTATTTGCGTTCATGAATCGATGTGATAGAAGAAACACACACAATCATCAAATTGTGACAGTTTTATATAAAAAAAAAATATCTTTAAGAATGGCAATAAATTTTGTCCTTATTACTGATATATAATGAAAGTTTACTGATGAAGTGATATTTTGGAAAAACCCCTTTCAGCAATAATCAAACAAAATCTAATGAGAGACAGAGAGAGAGAGAGAGAGAGAGAGAGAGAGAGAGAGAGAGAGAGAGAGAGAGAGAGAGAGAGAGAGAGAGAGCTATAAGGAGTATTTTGGATGTTGGCAATACTTTTTACTCCATCTTTTTGTTCGTTAAATGTACTTTTTCACTCATAAAGCGAAGTAAAGGACTTGTACGTTGTTACCTGAAAATGTTTAGAGGATCTGGTTTTTATGGGATTCTAGCTGTTTCTGCTTTACTGAATCCCACTCCAACTGCTGTTTCATTTTTTTTATCAATTTATTCCATGAATCTTATTCGATACGATATTCAATACTGCAGGGTTTCTATGACAGAATACTTTTACTATATTTCATTGATCATAATTAATCACGATTGGTATTGCGTTTCTTGACCAAATGTCAGTTCATTATCTAAACGCCTCAAGTAACGCGATGGCTCTCAAAGTTTTATGAAGGGAGAAAATTTTCTATGTGTCTCAGAAGTGGAATTGCATCCATGAAATAGATATGTTATTCATATTGTTCAGAATTTCTGAAAGGGGAATAAAATTCATCAGATTTAATAATCTCTTTCGTCGTTATTTATGATAGAATGTTGAGAAGGCTTCAATCTTTATATTTGAAAACACAATTACAAAATTTTCAAAATTTTATTCAACTCTATATTGAATGTGGTACGTTCTTATTTTAATTCTACATCATATGAACAAGGGAAACTCAGCTGCCATTGACCAAATGTTTTAATAACATCTGTTTTCAAAAAGAAAAAAAAAACCAGACGTGGAAGATTATGAACCATCCCCTTTGAATCAGGAATAAAAATGAAATAGGAGAAAATCTCATAATCAATATGTTTTGGGGCTTCACTCGAAATCCATTATGGAATGATATGTGGACATTCATCCAAGATGGCAGAACCTGAATTGAATAAGAATGAACTTATGAGGATATGAAGACCTTCCAGATGTGAGCCATCGTATGGAAAATTTGATGGTCCAGGTCCCTTATTAAAAGCCTTATGGCTTTCATATCCCTTCCCAAACGATTGATGACACTTAAGGACCCTCTTTTGAGGCCCACAACTCTTCACAGAGGAGTAAGCCACGTCTCGGCAAATAATTAATATCTCTCACACCTTTATCTTCTTCACTCTCTACTTTCAGGGTTAGGAAAATGGATACAATAAAGAATGTTATGATTTTTTTTAAGTTTTATATTAAGGATGAGAGGTAGTATGGGGTAGATTGACTTGATTATGTAAAACATATGTTTGAGATTATTATACATAAATGGCATATTGTTAGTCGGATTTATGTCCATATTCGTGCTGCACACTTAATGTGTATATACAGTTACTGATACATGTGACTCGGGAGAATTTTTAGCTCTGGTCTATTTCATTATGTTGTGAATATAATTTCATAACCAAGGTTTTCATTGGGACATGGATAGTTCTACTTCTATTTTTTGTTATTGAATGGGCAATCTTTAACTCAAAACTATTCAATGTCAAAGTGAAAGTACAATATTTGGTAAAAAGATTATAAGAAATTCATATTGATAGAAAAATGTTATCACAATACAGAAAAAAGTCAAAATTATATTATATATATGTTTTGAATCGTATTAGTGTTATTGAGACGTATAAAGACTAGAACTAAGACCCGAGGAAAAAATCATATTGAAATTAAATGAATAAAAAATTAGATAGAGCGTATCCAATGTAATCGATCGTTGAATATTCTGAGATTTTAGAGAACTAAGCAACTCTTTGTAATTGAGGCCTAGTTCATACAAATTACGGATAAATAATGTATTCCAATATCATTATAAGACTTATCAGTAATTTGTTCATTGTAACGTAATCAAGACCACGATTGTATTATATAAAGACAATGTTGAGGAGTTATTATGCTTGTCAGGATCTATTATAATCTCTATTATCTTCTAATAATGAATTATTGAAAAGAAATAAAAAATACTATTGAACATTGAAATTAAAATGACTCGACACGGTAGTTTAATATCTGCTACCTAATACCTCAAGTCACTACGTATGGCCTCAATAATAATAATAATAATAATAATAATAATAATAATAATAATGATAATAATAATAATAATAATAATAATAATAATAATAATAATAATAATAATAATAATAATAATTGACGTTAAAGAACATGACTCCTCTTCAACTTAAAGTTAAAAAGTCCAACTCTCAGTTTTAAGAGGAAGCGACGTTTAATTTTAAAGTTCGATTCACTTCATCCCTAAAGTTAATTAAATAATATTTTACGTTTTTATGAAATATAATACAGACATTAAATGAAATTGATATATTTTTATAGAAAGAGGTTATTTTCATATAATCATAGATCTATTTAATTGAGTCGTTACGAGAAAATCAGTCATTTTTTTTCTTTTTGTTCACAACGTGAATTAAAGAGCCGCACCTTTTCAAGGACTTTGTTCTCCCAAGTGGTAGTATCAAAATGCTAAAAATATATTCCATAACCCTGATGAATATCTTTACATGATCTTCTTTCATCTATATATGATTTTAAACAAATATTAGTTGTATGGAATGGAAAGGAGGACAAGAACCAGGACATATGGACAGAATATTTCCACCGGATTCTATGAAAGTATCCTATGTTTTCAAGTATTCTTATTCCCCATCAAATCCAAGGGAATTCTCTTGTTTACCAGAAATGATATGATCATAGGGAAGGGTAAATGTGTAGTAAGTTTGATTATATATCATTGTAATGAGAATTATTTTGTACATCATAATTATCGTTTAATATAATTATTTTTCATCAAGCAACAGGCTATTTATTTGAGAGGGAAACAAAATGCTATTGATGTTAAAAATTAATCTACTTGGCTGCTAGATGAGTTAATTTTTTTTTTTACATCGATGAAAACAGAACCAATTTGTGTTCAAAAGTTCGTTATATCGTAGGACGGAAGTATTTGAAGGGAAAAAATGTAATGAACAATTTGATATATAGGAGGTAGGATCTACTGAAGGGAATTTATTTTACGATGTAGTCAGTAATGGTCGTTAAAATATTTATGAATATATGGAAGTCGGAAAAATATTAATTTTTCATTGCATATGATAATATTAATTGTAATGTTAATGATACAGTTAGACGAGGGACATGGAAAACTTTTTATTAAGAATATAACCTTTCTTTTAATGCTGAAGATTTTTTATTTACGAGACTTTCTGTTATATCCAGGAAACATATTCATTATAAAAAATCAGGTACAAATCACATACATGATAACTTATAATACATAGTATTGCTTTATTATAAAATTTGCAACGCAACTCACCTTAACTGCTCTTTGAGTTGCGTAGGGAAAAGATGCGGATTCTAATGATTTCGAGGTAATAGCTTCCTACAGTAGAAACATATTGCTAATATTAGCTGAATATATTGAAATACATATCCGGTAACTAGTGATATGCTTTGATGAATCTTCTTGAAATATTACTTATGGCTGCCCGTGTTTGCATGCCATGTAGATGTGAATAATTAGTCTTTCATTGTATAATCCTGTGTTTTAATTTCACATTGAAAAATATGACTTCGGAATGTTTCAAAATTATAAGAAACAGTCAGATATCGTCTGCTATACTTGACGCTCTAATTTTTAGCTGGATAAGGGATTAACAGCCTATGCCAAATGAGGTCATACAAACATCTTCTAGTGCATCGAACTCTTAGGTCAAGTAATGTAGACGTGTGCAAACCTTTATTTTTCTGCGTTTGCTTCTATCGATTGTCTTAGCAGACGTTGTAAGAATGCGACCACTGATGTGTGAACAAATCACGAACGAGAGGAAAGCACATGTGGTGGTGCAAGCTATTCTATCGGGAGCCAGGAAAAGGAGAACCACGATATTGCCTTGAGGAAGATTATGCATTACCCTCCCTCGTTTTTGAAGACAATGGATATTAAAGTATCCTTCAGTGATCCAACAGTGGTGGTCTAGTTTTATCGATTCCAACCAACTGTCTAAAGTGTGTGGAACTTATCGGGTGAATACAAGAAAAAAACTATATTCCTTCAGGCATTTCACCATGGATATTACACATACATTAACTCTCCCCACACTGATCTCTGCGCTATGTCTTAATGAATGCGATTGAATTGGTTTAAATAATAATCCATATAATGTTGTACTCTGGGCCTCTTCTGTAAAATTCATAATACTCCTTACATTTATTAAGCATAATTTGAAGGAATCTTTGTACAAAAGAAATGTAATAAACCTATTAAAGAACATAGACCTTTAAGATCCATTACAACTTTCATCTCACTCACCAAACCTATTTATAGGTGTATCAGTGTTTCCAGAATAGTGTAATGCGTAGTGTAATTAATATATGCATATATATGTATGTATGTATGTATATAGGCTATATATGTACATATATATATATATATATATATATATATATATATATATATATATATATATATATATATATGTGTGTATGTATATATATATATATATATATATATATATATATATACATACATACATATATATCTATATATATATATATATATATATATATATATATATATATATATATATATATATATATACACATACATACATATATATCTATATATATATATATATATATATATATATATATATATATATATATATATATATATATATATATAGTCATAGTAGTTTACATATACAATATAATCTTTTTTTAGTTGTTTTTGGGGGGTTATTTCTAGCATGGAAGATATGCAGATTCTAGCTCTATTCTTTATAGGAACATAAGTAAATTTTTGTTAAATGTGAACAAAATATTTTGCTTTTATCATTATAAAAGGTATAAGCAAATTTACATCCAATGGCCATTTCTCTACTTACTGTATATATATAGTATTGCTTATCAAAGGAAATCTCTTGGCACCTGCTAGATCATGCTTCCATTCCTTAACTCCGGAGGCCTCAAACGATAATTTTGAAGACTAGCAATTTCGAAAATACCATTATAAATAGAAATATCATACTCAAAATAAATATGACAATAAGAATAGACAAACTGATAATGGAGCTAAACGTGAATAAAAATTACTTCTGCAAATTATGCTCATACTCAATCTTGTTTATGATGCAACACAGAACTCTAATTTTAATAAACAAAAAAATATAATTTCATATTTCTTCCTTGAAACTATGAAATATGGTTAAGATGAATATATGTTTTCGATATTTGATAAACCCTTTTAAAATATAATAGATCTTGTATAAAGGTCACATTTCAAAGTCAATTCCTGCTATGAATCACTAGGCTCTCTTACGATAAATGCAGTTTAGATACTCCAAGAAAAAATATAATATTTAAGACGAGATGAATTCTGCAGATATTGCCAGCATCATTATTAACCATTTTTTTTTTTCACAGATGGCAATAATTTTCCTGTAAGCACTTCTTGTATTAAATTAAAAATAATGTATCTTGATACCTACGAGGAATAAAGATTCACAAATCCTAAATCCATGAAGATTTCCTCAAAAGAAAGTTTGCATAAATTATCAAACAACACTTCCCAGCTGTGGAAGTTAAACTTATCCCTAAGAACCCTCTCACTATTGGCTCGCTTATCCACTTCAAAGATCGATTGAGTCCTTATATGTCCTCTGGTGTTGTATATAAATATAATTGCCCAAAGTGTAACTCTGGGACCTACGTAGGATCTACTAAGAGGCTGGTAAAGGTCAGAATTTATTCCCATAGAGGTCTTAGCTATCGAACAGGTTGCAGAAAATCCAACCCTGAACATTCTAATATTCTGAATCATGCCAAAATGTTTAAACAAAATATTGACATCAAAGATTTTACCATCATTGGTCAAGTGTCGAATAACCAGGAGTTACCTCTTCTTGGATCCATATTGATCAAATAACTTGTTTTGTCGTTAAATACCCAAGCTTCTTCCATTCAATTATATTTGTCATGGCTTTCTCTTGTTGGCATATAGTTTCTCACTACGCTTCCGCGAGGTTGGTTCCACTACTTTTTCTGATTTATATATATATTTTTTTTTCTTTAACCTTTAATTTTCATTTAAATTTCAACTGATTTTTATTGTTTTGAGTGAATTTGTAAAAACTTTTAACTGTTCCTTAATTGTTTTGTATATGTTTTATTTGTAGCCCTGGACAATGTCATTAAGAAATACGAAACGTGGGGAATAAAAAGGATATTTTGAGCTACTCTCTCTATGCATACTATGTTATTCGTGTTCATTACAGGCTGTTGCTGACTTCACCGAAGATACATCATGTATATATATATATATATATATATATATATATATATATATATATATATACCTACCATAAATGTAAGTATTAGATGAAAATGCATCACAATTAACGTTTGAAAGTAATCTTCTGTAGATGCCTTTATATAGCAGATGACATATTATGGCACATGCATTAGAAAATACCAATAAGCTATCAGTTAAAAATCTGACTTTTATAAAAAAAGATATAATAATAATGAAAACATTGTTAATGCATGATACAATTTTGCAATATCCAAAACATGAAATTTTTAAAAACATTTATTGCACTTTTGTTAACAGCTACTCCAAATTTATTAGGGCTGAAATTTATAGTGTGCTAGTGAACAGTCATAAAAATTTCTTATCTTAGCAAGAAACGTTTTTTTTTTTTTTACCCTAATATTACTAGTTTATTGTTTTTAATGTATATGTTATATATGATGTTAAAAAGAAACTGGATGCAAAACATTATATATTTAACGGAATTTAAAACTTTAAGTGTCACCCATAAGTGGTAGAGACAAGGGAAAAAGACATTATCCTGGAGGCAAGCTATATATACATATGATCGATGCACAAGCCTCAACTCCACTCAAGGTAGGATCAGGTAGGGTCAGGCAATGACTGTTG
>NC_090726.1:164536533-164554033 GCF_036898095.1 Palaemon carinicauda
TTATTTATATATAATATTTTTTTCTTTTGAATTTCATTCAAATTTACATTACATTTCAAAGTAACAGCCAAAGTATTCTCATCAGTATCTCAAATTTTCTAGAAATTCAAGTAAAATTATATCAAAACTGTATGTAGACTCCATTGATTAGAGGACTACTTCACATGTTAAGGACCAGAATGTGAAATATATGAAGAAACCCATGTCAATGAAATGGGGAATCAAACTGGGTCAAAGTCAATTATAGCTGAGCTGATGTTAGCAAGAATGGAACTGATATAGATAAGAATCTACAAACAATTTCTTATCATCAATGTGAAATACAGATATCAAATTCTAACCAAAAACTGGAACTAATATCAATCAAATAACAACCAATTTCAAACAACAAAAATAAATGAAAACTAAACATTCTAAGTGGTTTCCTGTTAAGTCTTTCTAAAATTTAGTATGTGAAGACTACATGTGTTTCATGTCTACCTAATTAAGCAAGGTCAGTTCATCGAACTAGGCTGATAAGCAGTCCCGTTTAACTTTAGTTTATGATACGTTCCCGGCACTATTACTTCTAAATTGAAATGCCAAAGTTATTGTCAATATTGAAATTTTTCGCTCACCTTTTTAAACGTTTCGTTTACTCACTATCCTTCAATCAAATTATTTCAATGAAGAAGATACGAAAAAGATATCTCTCCTAATATGAAGGAACAATACTTCCTCTTAGGAGGCTAGAATGAGAACCTTGGTTTACTCGTCCCTTTGTGTGAGTCTGGAACACAGTTCATATTTTGATGAAAGGATAATCTACTTATTCTTCCGAAACAGTCTCATTCAAGCTGATTTTGTGAACTACTCCAAGAACTGATGAGAGAGAGAGAGAGAGAGAGAGAGAGAGAGAGAGAGAGAGAGAGAGAGAGAGAGAGAGAGAGAGAGAGAGAGAGAGAGAGAGAGAGTCTAAGTACTGAATATACTTGTGTATTGGACATAGTTTCTGAAACGAGTATCAAGGTAGGGTATTGTAGGGCTGCTGAGTAAGTACTTAAAATGATATTGGAAAATGTATATACCTTCACTTATCACAAACCCTTTTTTTTTCTGAAAAAAAAGGTCACTAATTTGTCCAGATAATCATTTATAAATAAGGTAAAATTCAACAAGGAAACTATTACATGTAATAACATACTTTATCCAGAGGAACTTATTTCTAGAGTGATTTTTGCATACTGGTATAATGTAAGTAAACCTATTTTCGTATTCATGCAATTCAAAATTAACAGCAGCTTCCCAAATGGTTTGTTAATTACGGTTGGTGGTGAATGTTCTTAATTAATGCCCCTTTGTTGGATGTGTATGTCATTCCGAGCAACAATTTGCATAAACAAAAATGGTTCCATCATGGAATACCTCAATACCCTTTTGTATTATCGAAATGAGGGTGTCTTGTTGGAGCGAGTTATTTGCAATTAGATTAATTATGATTGTCTAAACCCCTTAATGCTAATCACGCTAATAGCTGGGTAGCCAGGGAGCAATCAACAGGATATTCTTTGGAAATGACATTCATTAGGAGGCAACTGGGTTCAATATTCGGTTTTGCGTAATTGCAATTTTCCTAAACAATATTTGTCAACCATTATCAATAACGCTGCTCAAAAATATCACTGCATATTAAAAACATTGATTTTAAATTAATCAAGTCGTGCCTTTATTCTTTTGTGTTTTCTTTTGTGCGCATTTGCTTTTATCTAATTTAGTTCACAATTGCATTGTTGCTGTACTATTAGGAGTCTTTGGTGAATTTTCAATATTACAGGACATAATTTACATATTTACATGATTCTATTCTCTTAAAATGTTAACAACAATAAAGTAGAATTTCCATATCACTTTCACTCATAGAATAACCTAGGTATAAATTTATGGGAATTTTGATATATATTTAGCTTCTCTGAATACTTTATTCCAGTAACTTCCTTAATGTTTCCTAAACTCCCACAAAAGATAATGTGGCTACAATCTCTTAGCAGATAGCTCACTAGTAATAACTACCAGCCTAAATGACTGCAAAAATAGTGAATCACAATATATTTAAACATAGGTAAAATTTCTTTACGTTATTTTACACGTGAATGAGTTTATTATAGGTACTTTCATAATCAAATAATAGCTTTTCAAAAAAAAGAAAAAAATTATATTTTTAGATATACAACAACTTTAATATAGAAATAATAATAATAATAATAATAATAATAATAATAATAATAATAATAATAATAATAATAATAATAATAATAATAATAATAATAATAATAATAATAATAATAATAGTTTCCCATACATATAAAATGAAGTTTCCTCTAACATATTTGGAAAATATAATCGTATTTTTGGACTAGTTTGCTTCGAATTAATAAGGTTCATTCCTTACAATACCAAATATTACATGATTCAGCTTTGAATATTTTCATCTATATGAGCGAAAAAAAGAAGAAAAAAAAATACGGCTATTACCCCTCACAATACATGAATATTTTATGATCTGATTTGTCGCTTCTTAAATCATAAATACCTAAGATCATTTTTTTTTTCCATGAAGCTGTTCATGAGGCTAATCTATAAGGAAAAAGAAGACTTAAGTCTTTTATACTCTACAAGTACACAAGAATACTGAATACCTTACATCTAATCTTTTAGGGACTACAGCTACTTTTTATGGACAGCAGTATCAAATCAATGGCGTTATGAAAATCAAACTTTAGAAAATATTCACGTAATAGTACAATATTTTCTACAAATAGACTGGTCTGCACGCCTCTGGAATATTAACCTTTTTAGAAATTTAAAAATGCGCTATTTTACTATATGAGTGACTGACATTATTAATGCAACAGGAGCAAAACTATTTGCGTATATTCAAATTTGCTCAGGTGTGACGCGTATTGGAGGCTTCAATACTTTAATTTAGTGAATCCAAAACAAGAACTTATTAAAAATACAGCTCAAAACCTTCAATAATTCTATTTTCGTGTGCGCATGTCAAAAAAAGGAAAAATAAAATCCTAGTGGGGTTTGCATAAAACATAACGCCTTGGGTTCCACCATTGGAATGGTGATGTTATACAATTATGAAAATAAATCCAGGTGTGACAATTGCCCATTTTGGTGATTAAAATTTGATTAGCAGAAATGTTTAATGATATCACTTTATTAGAATCGGTTAATAGTCACGGGTGTATTACAAATTACAATGGAGGCCAGCTGGCAGTAAACTACATAGTTTACACCTTCCTTGTGGTTCTTTGCCGAATAAGAATTACGATAATAATATCCGTATTAATAAATTCATTATTTTATACTTCACTTAATAGAAGTAGGTAATATCTTGAACTTGCGTACGATTGTTCAATCCATTGACAAACGTATTCACATGTAAATCATTCAAAAAAACTAACTTACTTTAACGATTTAGATTACCTAACGACATATATTATAGGTCTTTAAGTAAAGTTGAATAACTCGTTAAAATTATCTTGATAAAGAAATAAAAGCTATAAAATGTCTGTCATACATCTATTAACAAGTGTTTTAAGTTATGAATAACAATTTAGCGCAAAAAATTAATCATAATATTAATGGAAGGATATGGCTTTTATTCCGATAACAAGCTCAAGATGAAGATTTACAGAGAGAGAGAGAGAGAGAGAGAGAGAGAGAGAGAGAGAGAGAGAGAGAGAGAGAGAGAGAGAGAGAGAGAGAGAGAGAGAGAGAGAGAGAGAGAAAGGTATTAGATTACTGTCTAATACACAAAGTTTGACCTACCAAATAAATCATATAAAGATTTTCTATGTAACGAGTGTAAAGGGTTTGGAGAAATTTACGTTTTGAAAGAAAATCATATTTTTAACCTGTAAAACAATCTGCAAAAGGGAAATAAATAAAGAATAAATACAACAAGAAAATAGAATACAAAGGAAAGCGAAGTGCAAAGGAGAAAAAGTGGTTGGTTTATTAAAAAAATCATTGAAACGCAATATTTATTCAGTCATTTTTAGCTGATAAAGCTGTTATGTTGCTTCAATTTTTGGATAAAAACTGTAAACTTAGAAGGATTTTACATCATAGAGCTGAAAGACTTTTACTCGACATGTTTGTTATTATTAATCTTCATTTATAACACATTTTAAACTAAATTGTTTACTTACTTATGAAATGCAGATATTATCAACTGCAAATAGTTGAAAAACTACAAATAACAAGAATCTTATACTTACACTACAAGAGCTGAATACCCTATCCTCGCTATGATGAAAATTTATGTAAGCACAATGACTTCAAGCCTTTCGATTTTGCATGGTATATTATGTTTTGGAAATTAAAACTAAACTTTCGGGGATAAAATGAATCGTTCATTACGTCAAATTTCATAATTTTTCTCTTATATTGCTTATTTGAATACACAGTTTACATGTAATAAAAACAGTGAGGGTATTACGTTTCAGTAAGAATCATGAAGAATCATTTGAGATATAAGTTTGTCAAAGGGTCTACTTTATTCACCTATAATTATCATGAATTAATTGATCCCTCAACATAATGCTGTTACATAAGAATTTTATGTTCTATTTATACTTGTATAAACTCACATAAGCTTTTCATCAGTTTTCCTCCAGGAAAAAAGTGAGGATTGTGCAACAGAGAGAGAGAGAGAGAGAGAGAGAGAGAGAGAGAGAGAGAGAGAGAGAGAGAGAGTGAGAGATACCCTTGCCTTTAGCTTGGGAAACATTAAACGTCTTAGAAAATAGGGGATTCTTAAGTACCATTCAATCGTTTCCAGAAGGAAAATCGGAGCCGTAACCTTCGTAATAGCGGAAGTAAAGCGACTGAACGGAAATTAAGCAAATTTGGGAGGACTTTATACACTCATAACCTCAGTTATTCTGTTCGGTATATTCGACTAACAATGATCCTGCACATACCAATAATAATTCTTGAATGGCTTTCAACGGAACAAGTTTGGGATATGAGACTGTTAAGTCAAGTCTTATTTCTTTAGTAATTGTAATTGGTGACCTCTGGTGTAAGATTGCTTTGCTTTTCCCTCGTATACTTGCTAAGTATTATGGCAGCTTTTACATAATTTGGACATTAAACAAAGATTTTTATTTTATTTTCTTCCCCGTCGTTTTAATGTTTTGAAATATATTTTTTTCTGTTTAGTGAAAAAAATGGTTTGGGTTTATATTTTGCAATATATCAGAAATTCTTTCCAAATTCCTGACCATCGATTAGGATAGTTTTCAATATTGGTTAAGAAAGAATTCTAAAGCTAATTAATCTCTCCTTCACTATCCCACACCGCACCCTGAACATTCATTCTGGAAGTTGAATCACCTTCAGGTAATTAATGTAGGTTATGCAGTGTTGGTGGTACTGTGATATCCATAGTAATTCACAGTAAATTCATATTGGCTATGTTTTCCTGAGTTTTGATTAGAAATAAAAGTATTTGATTGTTGAATATGATTTCATGTATAATGTCCTTAAATGTTGATTTGGGTCTGTAATAACTGTAATGGATATTAGCTAGTATCATTTTTTTAGGAATGTAATCTCTTGTTCAAAATAGATTAATTCGTGAAGCTTACACGTTCTTTCAGAAATTAGACGTGTATCTGCATTGATCTCGTTTATGCATGTATATATATATAGATATATATATATATATATATATATATATATATTTATATATATATATATATATATATATATATATATATATATATATATATACATATATATATATATATACTTATATATGTATATATATATATATACTTATATATGTATATATATATATATATATATATATATATATATATATATATATATATATATATATATATATATATATATGACAACGAGCAAGTGTCTGGGTATAAGCATTATGTATATACATATATATATATATATATATATATATATATATGTATATATATATATATATATATATATATATAAACACACACACACATATATATATATATATATATATATATATATATATATATATATATATATATATGACAACGAGCAAGTGTCTGAATATAAGCATTACGTATATACATATATATATATATATATATATATATATATATATATATACACATATGCATTTATATATATATATATATATATATATATATATATATATATACATATATACATATATATATATATATATATATATATATATATATATATGAATATATCTATATATAAATATATATATATATATATATATATATATATATATATATATATATATATGCATATATATATATGAATATATATATATATATATATATATATATATTTATTTATATATATATATATATATATATACATACATATATATATATAAATATATATATATATATATATATATATATATATATATATATATATATATATATATATATATATATATATATATATACCGGATTATGACAATTAGCCGCCAACAATTCGCCGCCAACAAATTGCCTCCAACTATTCGCCACTAAAGATAGTTCTCCACCAACAATTCGCCACCACGGACAGTTCGCCACCGAAAAATAAATAATTACCAATTACTAATTAACTTAGCTATTTTAATCTGAACAATTACCATATCTTGTAAATTGCCTAATTTTGCTATTTTACTCAAAACATTTCTTGAACATTGTAAAAATACAAATAGCTAACAATATTCTACATGAATATATAGATAACTTCAGTATCACTTCGTATCTTATAATGGCTGCCAGTAATCACTCAATCGAATTAAGTGAAAAAGGAAGAGAGAAATTCATTTATGATGAATTTATGTGTGTTCGATAAATGTTAAAAAATCGACGAAAAAGTGAAATTTTGGAGATGCGAGCAAAGAGGCCGATGTAAAGGAAGAACCCACACAAAAAAATAATAAAATGATTAAAGAAGTAAATATTCATTGGCATGAGGCTGATGCTGCAATTATGGAGGTAGCTAAAGATAAAACATCTTTGATACGGCGAGCAGAAGATACCATGGAACCACCAAGTGTTGTGATCAATTAATGTATTTCTGGTATATCTTACTCAGTGCAAGCATCCATGCCCTGTGCAAGCAGCATGAAGAGATCAATAAGACGAAAAAGAAATGAGAATTTAATCATTCCAAATCGATACAAAATGTATGAGCCTGTGGGTGGGAGAGAAGAAAAATTTCTGTTAGCAGATAGTGGACCAGGACGAGGAAGGATTTTCATCTTTGGCAGAGAGCCTTGGTTGCAATATCTTGTAACTACCAGTTGGTATATCGACGGTACTTTTAATATAGCACCAAAATTGTTTCATCAAGTATTTGCTATTCTAGCTAAAAAGCATAGTGGAGTACATCCTATTTGTTATGCACTATTGCCAAATAAAGAGTATGCTACATATGTGAGAATGTTTGAAATGCTTATGTCTTTCGTGCCCAACTTAGCTCCCCATTATGTTCATTGTGATTTTGAGCAAGCAGTGATCAATGCAGTGAGAAAATGTTTCCCAGAAGCTACAATCAAAGGATCCTTCTTTCATCTAGTGCAGAGCATGCAAAGACATATAGCTTCAAGTGGACTTCGACGGCGATACAATACTGATCCTGAATTTGCAACATATGCAAAAATGATAACTGCTCTGGCCTTTGTACCGCAGGCTGACCTTGATTCTCATATTGATGCCTTAGCAAATGAGTTACCTTCCGACCTTGAACCAGTACTAACTTGGTTTGAATGTAATTATGTTGGTGTTTATAACAGACGAGGTAACAGAAGGAACCCAATATTACCTTATGATTTATGGAATATGTATGAAACCACATTGAATTACGAAGATCGAACGAATAACTATGCAGAGGCGTGTCACAGAAAACTTGCTTATGAACTAGGATGCCATCATCCAACACTGTGGAAGTTTCTTGAAATTCTAAACAAAGTTCAAAAAGGTAAAGATATGTATATGGAGCATCTTATCGCAGGAAATGATCCTTCCCATAAGTTAAAAAAATACCAAGATCTGGACAAACGAATTAAGAAAATTGTTTACGAATATGATGCTGAAAGAAGTTGTATTGAATATTTACGGGGTTTGTCCCATAATTTTAAAATGTGAATAAATACTTTTATCATTTGTTCAAATGTTGTAACCTTTATTACTAGATTAAATAAGTAAGTTTTTTTTTAAAGAGAGGTTTCGCCTATAATTTTCAAACGTAATTACTAAATAAATATGCATTTTCTTAAAGAGAAGTTTTGTTTTTTTCGCTAACTTGTTATTTTCATAATAACATAATTTGGTGGTGAATTGTCAGTTGTGGCGAATTGTCATCATCGGCAAATTGTTGGCGGCTAATTGCTTGAGGCGAATTGTTGGCAGCTAAGTGTCCTATTTCCATATATATACATATGTATATATATCTATATCTATCTATCTATCTATCTATCTATCTATCTATCTATATATATATATATATATATATATATATATATATATATATATATATATATATATATATATATATATATATATTTGGGCTCAGGCCATGTCGTCCTGATGGAAGTTCCTATAGGGTAGCTTCCTTGGGTATATTTGACTACGGTGATATTCCCAGAGAATTTACCTTAAGGTACCCAGAATTCTAACTCCTGAAGCGAATATCCCTCATTAAATGAACTAGGGATATCGCGTAATATCAGAGGACGTATTCTTGACACGCCACATACCAATCTGCACCTCGAAGAGAATTAACACTTCGAAGGGGTCAAGTGGCAAGAAAATGAAAAACGAGAATGAAAGGAGACCCGCTAGCAAGGCACCTCTCCTATCTCGCTTCGAGTGCGTACATAGCGCCGCCGACGGCGCCATCTTTATTCCTTTTTGCGTAGCTCAACAACTTGGTGTTTTTTCCCTGTGTTACTCGCTTATATTTGATTATTTTCATCCTCATGATGCTTTCTCCAGCCTCTTCTGCCTCTGGAAAGTTGAGTATTATCTCTATTATGTATAAATGTAAGCTCTTGGTGATTTTAAGATAATTCGATAGCGATATTTTCGTTACAAGAGCTGTTGCCTACCGGAGGCGTCCTGGACGCTGTCGCTCACCATGCATGAATCATTTAGTTAGCCAGAGCAACGTTCCCAGCCGTTATGCTTTAATAATTTTAGCTATTTAGCTCTACATAGGAATTCTTTATATGATGCTATTAGTATTTCCGTTTCGGCGAATGATTTACCGATCCTGGCCTACGCTAGGCTTTGTAGCCTAGACGTCTGGCCCTAGTACTTTCATGCATGATATTCCGATTTCCGAGTGTTTTAAAAATTTATTGAAGCTTTAGGCAGTTTTATACATATAAGATATTGTTGATATTTCTTCCAAGATAGTATACGAGAGAGTTTCGGTGATTTAGGTAATCGATTCTCTTCGCGCCTAGGCTAGTTGCCTATGAGGCCCTAGTATACTTTCTCACACTCCACGGTTGCTCTTTTCTCCTCGGAGAATAAGCGCAATCCCTTTTCCCTCTGTTTAAGCCTTGGGCTTAACCCTAATGGTTTATCTGAATTAATATTTAGATATAACTATATTAGGGTGTTTCTGTTCTTTCCTGTTTCCAGTGAATATGGCTTCAGGAGGGGGCAGGGCATCAGAGTTTTTAGTCTGGGTCTGTTTCTTTCTAGCATAGAGAATGAGATTCCTTTGCTAGGCCTAGGGCAGACACAGGAGGCTTAGCCTCCCTAGACCACTTTTGAAGGTTTCTGTATGAGATGATCCCTTCTTCTTGTGATCTAGCAGACTAGTCCAGTGTGGTTGTTTCCGGTCTGAAGGATAAGATCTTTCTTTTCCTGTGAATAACAACACCAAACCTTGTTTTAGTTCTGAGGGAGATGGCAAGTATTGCCGGCCTCCCTCCTAGGATTCCCCCTAGGCTAGGATGAGCTTTCTTGGTTGCGGGGTGATCTTTTACTAAAGCAGAGTTTGCTGGACCCTCTTCCCCCCTTTCCCCCTCTTTCCTTAGTGATGGCCTGGCCATTACATCTCTGTCCGTCGTTCTACATCTCTACCTAGTATAGGTTAAGATGTGGAGCTGACTCAGTCCCTTGCCGGCCGGCAAAGGCCTATCTTCTGTAGAGTGTTCCCCAGACCTCCCTTGGTCTCACATCCATGTCTGTCTGTAGAGCCAGGCGGCATTGGATAGATGGAAGCCTGAATTTACATTCTCCGCTTCCTTATGTTCACTCTTTCTGGATGCCGGGCTGTGAGGCAGTGCCGTCTCTTATCCTTACATCCATTCTGTTTCTCTTCTAGTGTTTGTACCCTAGCCCGACTGCCGGCCTGAGTGGCCGGCAGCCGAGCAGGTGGAAGTTCTCTGGTTCTTCTCTGCTGCCGGCCGGCATTGGTAGCATACCATTGCCGGCCGGCAATAGAAGCACACCATAAGATCTGCTGGCCGCCACGATTAGCGGCCAGCAGCCGGGTGCTATCATTTTTAGTTGCCGGCCGGCAGACACTGCCGGCCGGCACACACATTTGAACCAGCGCTCTCCCACCCAATAGTCTAAAGGTAGTATACTTTGGAACTAATTTAAGGTACGTGCCGGCCGGGACATTATATTACTGTATATACAGTAGACAGTATTTTCACAGTATAGGATATACTGCATGGAGAAAACTATAGTATAGAATATATTATAACACTAAGTTTTTCCAACACTCTTGTGTTGTCTTGTACAGCCTTTTGTGAAACCGTACAGATGAAGAAAGTGAGTTCTTTCTTTATTAACTATCAAGTATATTAAAATTACTTATTTTGGTGTGAGCTACACCTATTTTTCATCTGGAAATACCTTATCGGTTACTCTAGAATAGAATAACCATAAAAATTTTATCATCTGGAAGGTTACAGCAATTGACTGGGCAGGAAATACAACTGTGTCTTTCCTTCTTTTTCTTCTAGCTTAGTTACTTTAAGCTATGTATACTTAACATTAGTTATCCGGTGATACGTTGTTCACTTGATACTCATGGAATTTTCTTCTCTTTACAGGAGGACCATCCGAAGTGTGGGAGTTTATTCTGCAACGTCCGCAGCAAGAACTTCTGCGGACATGATTTGTGTAGTAGGCACGCAGCATGCACAGTCTCCAAAGGGGATCTCCGGTATTGGGACCCGCAGGTATGTACAATTTGCACTAACCTGATTACGAGGCGTTTGACACCCCTAAGTCGGCGGAGTCAAGGGACGCATCGAGGGAGAAGCTTCGAACCTGGGTGAGGGGCTTCCAGAAGAATACTTCTGGCCCCTATCTTCCAAGCGAGAAGATGAGGGCTTACCTTTTCCCCAAGGCATCAGCAAATGCAGTGATTCCCCAGCCTCAAGCGGAGATACCGTTGGTTCAGATTCCGGTGGATTCTGAAGTCTCGGACGCCCTGCAAGACATCCAACTGGACAATAGGATGTCTGAGGTGTCCAAGTACAATGAAAAAGACCTTCTGGCAGAAGACCAGGAAGAGGAGCTGACCCAGGCTCCGGACAATGAAGAGGAAGAATTCGACGAGGAGTCGGCTACCCCGGTTCAGGCCCCTGAACCTGTTCCCTCAACATCGTCTGCTATCCCAGAGGATCTGGGAATGACTCTTTCTTCCATCGTTGGAATGATCCAGCAGATGCAGAAAGGAAATAATGAAAAGGCAGCTGCAATGAAGTTGGAGATGCGAAGACTTGCAGCATCACGTGAGCCCCAGAAGAAGCTCAACGTGAAGGACCTTCCCTTGTGCTCGGATGCCAACCATTGGAGGTATGCCGAGTACATGCCTATGACGATGGGAAAGATCGTCATCTCGGAGAGATTGGGCTCAGTCCTCCTCGAGGAGGTGGAATTCTGGCCCAGAAAGGAGTCGTACCCGGACTGCTATGTCCGCCTTAGGAAGGAACCAGCCTCAAAGGAAGAGACGGAGCTGAAGGAGGTCATAGTTTTTGACCACGCTAAAGCTCAAGCCTTACTGTCAAGCTCGCTGAAGGAGAGGGGCTTCACAAACTCAAAGGTACCCGCTTTGAGTAAGAAGTATCCTTCCTTTGTGGCCTCTCCTACTAGAGCCTTTCCCTTCATGGAAAAAGAGTTTAAGGCTGTCCTGAAAGTGGTCGAGGCAGGTAAACCATGCCCCTCCTTGGAGGAGTGTAAACTTCTGTCCTTGGCCTTACCAATGGACCAGAAAGACTTGAAGGACGTCCATCTTACCTTCTCAGTCGGGAAGTTGGAGGCTGATATTGCCGGACGTCAGTTCGGTGAAGACCTCCCGAAGCTGTCTGATTTTCTCTTGCGTAGGGAGTAAGAGACAAAAGAAAGACTTGCCGCCTCAATGTCTCAGCAAACGACTCTAGAGTCGATGGCAAGTGACCCCAAGGCTCAAGAGATGTTTATGGTAGTCGCCAAGACACATCTAGCTACAGTGACGAAGGACCTTTACAGCTTATGCAAAGCTAGGAGGGCTTGTAGGGAGCTCGTCTTTGCCTCGGCTGCGGTGAGGCACGAGCCAAGGAAACTAATCTCCTCCTGCATTTGGGGCAAAGACCTCTTCCCTAATGAAGCGGTCAAAGAGGTAGTGGTTAAGGCCGCAGCGGATAATAGAAGCCTTCTCCAGAAGTGGGGCCTATCTCTTAAACGAAAGTCTTCCCTGGATGAGGGTCCCCAACCAAAGAAGAAGACTAAGAAGCCTAGGCTACCCTCTCGGCCAGCCAAGCCGTACAGACAGCAACAGCAGCAACTTCCTTTGACCGCAGTGCCCCAGATGGTGGCACAAACCCCGACCACGTATCAGTGGGTACCCCAAGCCGTGACTACACAGTCTCCGGCATTTAATCCAGCATTCGAAGGGCAGTCTACTGCCTTTCGAGCAAGAGCTATAGGATCAGCCAGAGGTTCGTCTAGACGCCCCTCAAGGGGAAGGAGGTTCAGGGGAGGTCACGGTCAAGGAGGCAAGGCCTCAGGTCAACAGCAGCAAAAGTGAAATGCTTCCGGTAGGAGGGAGACTCCATCTTTTTCGGGATCGTTGGACCTTCGATCCCTGGGCCTACAGCCTAATCAAGAATGGACTGGGTTGGAGCTGGCACAGCACTCCACCTCCATGGCCACAATTCTTCCAACACTCTACCACCGTTCTGGAAGAATACATTCGAGAACTCTTGGAGAAAAGAGTAATCCGAAGGGTAAAGTCCATCAAATTCCAAGGAAGGCTGTTTTGTGTTCCAAAGAAGGACTGAGAAAAACTCAGAGTCATTCTGGACTTGGCGCCACTCAACAAGTTCATAGTGAACTGCAAGTTCAAGATGTTAACACTGCAACACATAAGGACCTTATTACCCAAGCGGGCATTTACCATCTCCATAGACTTGTCAGACGCTTATTGGCACATTCCAATCAATCGTCAACTCTCCCCCTAATTAGGATTCAAGCTACAACGAAGACTCTACACCTTCAGAGCCAAGCCATTCGGGCTAAACATAGCCCCAAGGATCATCACGAAGCTGGCGAACGCAGCTCTCAAACAATTACGCCTAAAAGGAATCCAAGTAGTGGCCTACCTGGACGACTGGCTGGTGTGGGCAGCATCCAAGACAGAGTGCATGCAAGCTTCCCAACAGGTGATCTAGTTCCTGGAATATCTAGGCTTCAAGATCAACAGAAAAAAGTCTCGGCTTTCTCCATCTCAAAAGTTCCAGTGGCTGGGAATCCACTGGGACTTACTGTCACACCAACTTTCCATTCCCGTAAAGAAGAGGAAGGAAATAGCAGGTTCTGTCAAGAGACTTCTGGATTCTAAAAGGATATCAAGACACAAACGGGAGAGAGTGCTGGGCTCTCTCCAGTTTGCCTCAGTAACAGACCCAGTGCTAAGAGCACAGCTAAAGGATGCAACTGGAGTTTGGAGGAAATATGCATCAAACGCGTGAAGAGATCTGATAAGACCAGTACCGACTCGTCTACGTACGCTTCTCAGGCCATGATCCAAAGTCAAACAACTGAAGAAATCGGTGCTTCTCCAGCCACCTCCCCCCTCTATAACTATTCATACAGACGCCTCGAAGGAGGGATGGGGAGGTCATTCTCACCGGGAGAAGGCCAAAGGAACCTGGTCCAACCTATTCAAGAAATTTCACATAAACTTTCTGGAAGCAATGGCAGTACTTACATTGAAGAAAGTCTCCCCTCGCCGCTCGATCCACATAAGGTTGGTACTAGACAGCGAGGTGATAGTGAGATGCCTGAGACGACAAGGATCGAGGTCACCTTCAATCAACCAAGTGATGTTGGCCATCTTCCGACAAGCGGAGAAGAAAAGATGGCACTTGTCAGCAGTTCACCTTCAAGGAGTTCGCAATGTGACGGCAGACGCTCTATCCAGGTTCACACCGATAGAGTCAGAATGGTCCCTAGACGCAGAATCATTCTCCTTCATCTTGAGTCAAGTCCCAGAACTGCAGATAGACCTCTTTGCGACGAAAGACAACAAGAAGTTACCTCTCTACGTGTCCCCGTACAAGGATCCCCTAGCGGAAGCAGTGGACGCTATGTCCCTCGAATGGAACAGATGGTCCAGGATTTACCTGTTCCCTCCTCACAACCTTCTATTGAGGGTCCTCGACAAACTGAGATCTTTCAAGGGAAAAGCGGCAATAGTGGCTCACAAGTGGCCGAACAGCATATGGTTCCCTCTGGCATTAGAACTACGGCTGAAGTTTCTACCACTACTGGATCCAGTTTTGACCCAGCGAGTTCAGAAGTCAACAGTCTGCGCTTCATCACTGTTAACCCGAAACCTGCAGCTCATGATTTTCTCTCCCTAGCGGTGAGAAAGCATTTCGGGATATCAAAAGACAGTATAGACTTTTTAGAGGAATATAAGTCCAAATCCACCAGAAGACAATATGAGTCATCATGGAGGAAGTGGGTGTCCTTTGTCAAGGCGAAGAAGCCACAAAAGATCTCGACGGACTTCTGCTTATCATTCTTCATCCACCTTCATGGTCAAGGCTTAGCAGCCAAGACGATAACAACGTGTAAGTCCGCCTTGAAAAGACCTATTATATATGCCTTCCAGGTTGACCTCTCTAACAAAATTTTTAACAAAATTCCCAAGGCCTGTGCTAGGCTCAGACCATCAGCACCTCCGAAACCCATTTCATGGTCTCTGGATAAGGCTCTTCATTTCGCTTCGCTGATGAACAATGAGGAGTGTGCTTTAAAGGATTTGACCCAAAAAGTTATATTTCTGTTTGCACTCGCTTCAGGGGCTAGAGTTAGTGAAATAGTAGCCCTCTTGCGAGAGGAAGGTCGTGTTCAGTTCTTAGATGGGGGAGAACTGAACCTTTTTTCCGGACCCAACGTTTCTTGCCAAGAACGAGCTACCCACCAACAGGTGGGGTCCCTGGAGAATCTGCCCTCTGAAAGAAGATGCATCTCTATGTCCAGTGGAATGCCTAAAGGTCTATCTTCGTAGGACTTCAGACTTTAGGGAAGGTCAGCTGTTTAGGGGAGAAACATCAGGCTCAAATTTATCTCTGAAACAACTAAGGGCGAAAATCACCTATTTTATTCACAGAGCGGATCCAGATAGTACACCCGCAGGTCACGAGCCGAGGAAAGTTGCCTCGTCTATAAATTTCTTTAATAACATGGATTTCGAACATCTTCGCTCATGCACTGGCTGGAAGTCTTCCAAAGTATTCTTTAGACACTATGCGAAGCAAGTGGAGCAACTGAAGAGGTCTGTGGTAGCAGTGGGTAGTAGTGTCAAACCTACTGTTTAACTCAGCGAGGAACAGTGAAATTAATTAGGACGATTAATTCTAAGGTGGTTGTATAGTCACGGACTGTTCTACAGACTAAGTGTTAGGGCACCAAGGTGGTGCCCACGTTGACGGTTCCATAATCAAAGGTGAACCTAGCATAAGTGCAGACACGTGTGCCAAGCGTTTCCAACGCCAGTGTGATTGAATAGTAAGACAGACTTTTATGATTTTAATATCTCAATATTAAAAGTAGCGCTAATGTTCTTTCTTTTCAGATAAACAATTTTTCTGCTTACTATGATCCTTATGCTTATTTGTTGGTTATCCTCTTCTTATACGTGTATAATTGCTGATTAACCTGTTTTTTTATTTTATTAATTGTCAATAAACTAGTTCTTGTGAACCTTGCGTCTCATTCGCCCGTGTCATTTTACTAGAAAATGGTTTAGCATTACTCAAACTATGTATAACTTTAACATGAATAATCCTAATAGATTGTTCCTTTCTGCAAGCAAACTTTCATTGGTTTATGCTTTCCCCTAATGGGGAGGACTTCATGCCCTAATAGAACGGGGCGCTTGTCGGTATTTCATATCGACACAGCGGTTCTTTTACAAACTTTGCTTTACATAATATAGAGTGAAACCACTATATTGGCTTGCCTGTTATTCATACATAGGTATATGTACTCTTCGAGACTTTTCCAGAGTCTAGTATGACTCTTCCCTGTAGGGAGCAGGAAGCACTAACATAGTCTATGTTTAGATGATAAGATGTATGACGGTAACATCTTAGGTCTCTAGGTATAGGCTGACCGGGAAATACCTTCTTGAGAGTACGGCACGTTTTAAGAATCCACATATACAGTAATGCTCTAGTATACTTCCAACAGGACGACATGGCCTGAGCCCAAAAAACGGAATTTGAGCGAAGCGAAAAATCTATTTTTGGGTGAGATAGCCATGTCGTCCTGATGGACCCGCCCTTCCTTTTCTTTAAAAAGGGCTATAGGACCCCTCCCTATATACAGTATCTGTAGCACCTCGTGTATCGCTACAAGGAATACAGATGGCGCTGTCGGCGGCGCTATATATGCACTCAAAGCGAGATAAGAGAGGTGCCTTGCTAGCGGCTCTCCTTTCATTCTCGTTTTTCGTTTTCTTGCCACTTGACCCCTTCGAAGTGTTAATTCTGTTCAGGGTGCAGATTGCTATGTGGCGTGTCAAGAATACGTCCTCTGATATTACACGATATCCCTGGTTCATTTAATAAATGATATTTGCTCTAGGAGTTAAAATTCTGGGTACCTTAAGGTAAATTCTCTGAGAATATCACCGTAGTCAAATATACCCAAGGAAGCTACCCTATAGGAAATTCCATCAGGACGACATGGCTATCTCACCCAAAAATAGATTTTTCACTTCGCTCAAAATCCTTTGTATATATATATATATATATATATATATATATATATATATATATATATATATATATATATATATATATATACATTTATATATATATATATATATATATATATATATATATATATATATATATACGTAATATATATATATATATATATATATATATATATATATATATATATATATATATATATATATATATATATATATATATATATATATA
>NC_090726.1:164559033-164561533 GCF_036898095.1 Palaemon carinicauda
ACAGGGAAAACAGCCCAGTGAGGAAAGGAAATTAGGAAAAATAAAATATTCTAAGAATAGTAACATCAAAATAAAAATTTCCTATATAAACTATAAAAACTTCAACAAAACAAGAGGAAGAGAAACTAAATAGAACAGTGTGCCCGATTGTACCCTCTAGTAAGAAAACTCTAACCCAAGACAGTGGAAGACCATGGTACAGAGGCTATGGCACTACCTAAGACTAGAGAACAATGGTTTGATTTTGGAGTGTCCTTCCCTTAGAAGACCTGCTTACCATAGTTGAAGAGTCTCTTCTACCCTTACCAAGAGGAAAGTAGCCACTGAACAATTACAGTGCGGCAGTTAATCCCTTGGGTGAAGAAGAATTGTTTGGTAATCTAATCTCAGAGTTTTCAGGTGTATGAGGACAGAGGAGAATCTGTAAAGAATAGGCCAGACTATTCAGAGTCTGTGTAGGCAAAGGGAAAGAACCGTAACCAGAGAGAAGGGTCCTATGTAGTACCTTCTGGCCAGTCAAAGGACCCCTTAACTCTCTAGCGGTAGTATATATATATATCTATATATATATATATATATATATATATATATATATATATATATATATATATATATATATATATATATATATATATAAATCTGGATATTCAAAACGATTATTGACTACTCCACTTTAGATAATAAGAGTCTATCATGATCCACTAGATGTACATGTAATTTCCAAACTATATAATGATTAGAACTAAGGTACCGATTAATTAACAGAAGACCCTGTAAAATATCTTTCTCAAAAATGATATTCACAGATGGAAAATTTAACAACCGAATCTTTTTACAAACGATTCGAGCATATGTGTCTGCTAACCTCGAAATATTATGAGTGCATGCTTAGGGATATCCATTAATTTCTGGTAATATAGGTCATATCAAGCTCTTCAACCCATTTAAATTTTTTGAATTTTCTCTATCATGAAATTTCTGGTAATATAGGTCATATCAAGCTCTTCAAACCATTTAAATATTTTGAATTTTCTCTATTATGAAATATTACTTTCCTCTGCTGAACACCCCCACTCTCTCTCTCTCTCTCTCTCTCTCTCTCTCTCTCTCTCTCTCTCTCTCTCTCTCTCTCTCTCTCTCTCTCTCTCTCTCTCTTTCAAGAGTCAATTTTAGGTGTGATTCTTGAGAGCAAATATACTTTTCAAAAACCCAATAGGTCTGTGTCTTCCTCAATAGCACAAAAAAAATATTAGCTTTTCGAGAAAGTCTTTAAAGATTTTTGGTGATCAATCAAATCTGAAGAAGTGTTTTAATTCTTTCATTTTACCTTGTTTCCAGTATTGTTTTCCTGTCTGGTGTTGAGCTGCTGATTCTCATTTTAATTTGTTGGACAGGAACTTACGGTGTACTAAATTTCTTATTTTTAAATCTAAATAATCTCTGGCACCGTCGTTCAATTAGTTCATTATGCAAGTTTAATGAGATTTTATTTATAATTCTGACCATCATTTATATTCAGATCTTCCCTGACAATTCTATCCTGTTCGTAATACTACGTATACAGTTAATTCTAATAGTCAGACCTTCTCCATCATGAGGCTCACTACTAAACATTACTCTATAAGTTTAATTCCAGCTGTGACCAGGTTGTGAAAGGATCTTCCTAATATGGTAGTATAATCATAGAACTTCAGAAGTTCAAACTTGCTGCAAATATTTTTAATGTTGAACAGGGTTACATGAGTCCTTTTTTAGTTTATATATCAAACATCTGTTTTCATAAGAAATATTTCCATTTTTATTTTTCATTACTTCTCATATCCGTGTTTGTGCCCTTAGGCTTATAGCATCTTGCTTTTCCAACTAGGGTTATAGCTTAATAATAATAATAATAATAATAATAATAATAATAATAATAATAATAATGATAATAATAATAATAACACAAATGACGGAACATATCGCACCCTGTACAGTAGTAATGGGAGCTCAAAGGCAAGTTTATGTCACTTGGTTTTCCAGAGGTGGAACTAGAATTAGCTTTGAGACTCGACGGTGGAGTCTCAGGTCCCGTGTTTATTGGGCAATATGTCTGGTATTTTTATGATATTGATGCCTCATTCAGATGGGGGAATAGGCCATTGTTTTTAGGCATTATCTTTAATAGCATATTACAAGGAACATCAGAGAGGGTTCTTTTATTCATTTCCTTTTGGTGTAAAAGATGGTTCGATAGATAAGTATTTTTACTGCTGAAGCCAGAGGGAGTGCGAATGGTACATGTAATTAAAATTCATGACAAAAGAGAATGAACAAGTGTCATCTCACACAAGAACTCGTTAAAGGGATGATCCTTTTGGGGGAATCTTCGATTTCACTTAGTTAATCATAACAAAGGGGACCAGCACGTCCAAATGTGCGGAATTATTTAAGTAAATTACGTCTAATCTTTTACTTTCAGCAAATCGTTCAAAATGTACTACGACAAAATTCTAAATCT
>NC_090726.1:164566533-164596533 GCF_036898095.1 Palaemon carinicauda
AGGATTGATTCGATCGAGGAAATCTGTCTTTGCTAGAGAGTCCTATTGAAACTACCTTGATATATGTAACTTTTGAAAAGCGGCTTTATTTGCGTGAACTAAATTCGATTATGGGCAGCGTTATTCTTATGTATAGAGTAACTATTTTAAATTATAATGGAGCAATGTTTTTTGTTTTTTGAAAAGCTTTTCGTAAAGAGGGTATATTTTTTAAACCAATCATTTCCAAAAAAAGAAGGTTTATGAGTATTTTTAAAGAAAAATTGAGTCGTGAATTTCTTTGAATAAATCGAGTACTACACATTATGAAGAAGAGCATGAAAAGATGAGGAGGAGAGGCTAAATCTAAATGCTGTCATTATTTGGTAAAAGCTAGTTTTTGGAAAGCGCGTATAATAAAATAAATGGAATGAAAAACTAGATTTAAATGTAAATATGACAACTGCAGAGAAAAGTAAAGCCTTTATAAATAATCGAAAGGGAAGTAAAATATAATGCTTTGATTAAGTAACTATTTACATTACTTTCTAAGCATACAAGCAAGGCAAGATAATCTATAGCGTTATGCATACAGAATAAAATTGGTAATATGACTATAAACTTTTCAAATCATGTAGGAACAGTAAGAGGTAGAATGCAAAAACAACTGGAATTATAGAATTGTCAATAGGATGATATATCACAGTTATGTTAGCATTTTACTCCTAAATATTGGAAATATTTGTTTCAAGTTACAGCAAATTCTATTCAGAAATATTCATATGATCCAGAAAAATGCTACCACTCTATTTCAATGTTTGGATTGATTGGCCACGAATTTACCAAATATGTCAAAAGGAATAATGAGTTGATTGAAGTCATATTTTGCAAAAAGCTAATAATTTGGAAATAATCAAGGTTACTTTATTTTACGAAAGTTGCATTAACTTGTCAATGGCGCATACGCTTCGAATATACATGAAGAAAAAAGTAGTGTGACTCTTCTCTTTTTAACGTCTGCAACAAAAAATTATATCTATGGTAACAGTGGCATGTTCGGGAGAAAACGAAACAGTAAATTCAGGGATTATCTTTTTGAAGGATTTAACTACCCAGTGTTTCCCTTTCTTGTTTGCGCTGATTAAAAGTTTATGATTATTTGTCTAAGATTATTTTGGTTTCTTCAGAAACACATTATCACAAGTATTTAAACATTTATTAAGAAATATAAGTTATTTGACTGTATTTAGATAATTGAAAACAAGACATTGAGAAAAAAATAAACATATCAAATTCTGAATTTCTATCAGGTTTTATCCTTATAGATACAGCAATGAATTTTCAGTGGCATTTAATTTACATTACACCACTGCCATATCTGTAACAAATAAAGTGCAATATTTTATGTACTGTCTTGTTCAGGATTTTATATCGGTTGAAGTTATTTCATTTGCATTGATTATTCATAAATCAGGAAGAATTCTATATTCATGAGTAAAAGATTTTTTTTTTTTTTAAATGATTGATGTATCGTTGTGTATTTATTATTGAAAATATAAGGTACCATATACCACCCACCTCTTTACAACCTTAGGAGTTTGGTCAATTGGTGAAGAATAACTAAAAGATTTTAATATTTGCTGTAGCATATGTTCTGAAATTACCAGATAGTAAAGAATAATAATATTTTGAATATTCCAATGTAAACCATTTCAATTCGTCATATCATACACTTTATATATATGTGAAAAGAAATGATAAAAAACGTAGTATAATAATACCGATTAAAATGTATAAAAAATAAATAAATGAAAATTTGCTGCGAAGTGTGGAACACTCACTAATGGGATACGGTTCTGGGATACTACAATATTGAATTGCATTTTGCAGGATATAAACATAAAAAAGAGAAATCTCAATAATATAGAATATAATAAAAGCTTGTTGTTAGTCAATGCACTTATTTGAACAAAGCAAATGATATCCTTTGTCACCAAAGGTTCTTTTCAAAGGGGTGATATAATTACCAGAACTCAGAGATCCGATTACTTAAAATGAAACTAATGGGGATAATATAGTATTAGTTCAAAAGTAGATATAGTCATATACTCCATAGGTAATTGGTTTATATATATATATATATATATATATATATATATATATATAAAAATATATATATATATATATATATATATATATATATATATATATATATATATATATACAGTGTGTATATATATATACATATATATAAATATATATATATATATATATATATATATATATATATATATATATATATATATATATATACATATATATATATGAATATATATATATATTTATATATATATATATATATATATATATATATATATATATACATATATATATATATATTTATATATATATATATATATATATATATATATATATATATATATATCCACTCTATATACACAAACATACACACACACGCATCAGTATGTAGTTTTTGACTCCCCAAACCCTGACCTAGTGGTTGAACGGCTTGCTTGACTCCAAGCCCAAGTCAGGAGTCCTGGCTAGACCTACTCAAATTCTGACTCCCCTTTACTTCGACGATTGTGAGTGGAGTAGCAGCCTGAGTGCGACAGAGCCTCTCATGGTGAGCACCTCAGCCAATGGGAGAACAGCTCCTTCCATGATCAGCAGCGGATGTGATGAGCCAAACAAGACGTATATAAGGTGCCTGCTCACCATACCATTTGCGTTCTCTGGATACAAGGTGTACACAACGTATCTATCACCAACGACAAGAGGACTAACCGCCCTTGTCAAAAGCAGCATCCCCTCCAAATTACTACCAAGCATAGTCTGTGGGACAGAGGCAAAGACTCTTACTGACCAGATATCTCTGCTAGCCACGACGCTTACAGTTCACAACATTTACAAGTCCCCAGCAAATACGGAGGTGCTCTTCACCGCAGTCTCTGATGATGACTCAATTATTGAAGACGACTTGAACGCTCATCACCAGTTCCTGAACTCAATATCAGAAACAAATCAAACAGGCAGACGCTTGCATGCCCTATTGTAAGAATATCCTGATGTAGCACTACTCAACAACGTCACAGAAGTCACCCATCTAAAAGGAGGTCGCCTAGATCTCACCTTCCTCTCCAGTGCCATACAAAGAGGCGCTAAATGGCAACTACATCCTGTACTAATTAGTGATCACCTTGCCATTGAAGTTAAACTCGAATTGGAGAATTACCCCCCTCTCCACCCCCAAAATGGTGGAACCCAGAGTTTGCTAACTGGGAAAAATTCGAAACAGCTATGACAGAGTGGGCTCGGGAATACATCAAAAACCCTCATAATGATATCTCCACCCTATCAATCGACTTCAGCAAATAACTAGAGGTAGCAGCCAGTATTTCCATGCCACAAAAAAAGAACTCTGAGAAGAAACATGCCGATGCCTGGTACTATAACAGTCGCATCAAAGAAATTAATGCTAGAATAAACAGGACCAGAAAACATCTCAGGAGGCACAGAACAGATGAGCTATATAATTTACTTTTAGAGATCATCAAACATTCTGTGCAAGTATCACTAGAAGTAAAAATGGACAAATGTTACTCATGGTGCAACGAGGTCAACTTCAGCACATCCCTAGCCAAGATATGGGGCTGGTTTAACAAAGTCTCTGGGAAGTATAATAGACCCAGAGTCACACACCCAGACCAATTAGCTGAAGCCAAGAGGATTGCTAACAACTTTGCGGACAGAGCAAAAAGCACCAACCTACCTCTGCAAACTTTAAACAGGCAGAGAACACTGCTCCCAATCAGGAACAACATCATTGAAGCCGCCTGCAACATGGTAGAGGATACTGATCACCCCTACACCATGGAGGAACTTAACACGGCCCTCGCAAAAGGCAGGAAGGACACTGCCCCTGGAGCCGACCTCATCACATACAGCATGCTGAGGAACATGGGAAACCACGACAAATTGGTCTACTTGCATTTGATTAACAGGACACACACGGAAAGACTATGTCCAACCACATGGAACCAGCAGGACACCAAACAAATTCCAAAACCCAAGGAGTCAGATACCTACCGACCAAAAGCTTTGATAAGCTGAACAGAAAGTAGCTGAAAGAATAGTACTCAACAGACTGGAAAATAGGCCAACTACATTACCGCCTATATGCCTACAGAAGCGGCATAGGCACTCAAGATTGCATTACAGATGTCCTCTCAACAATTAATGACAAAAAAGCCTTTGTCATATTCCTCGAAATCGAGAAAGCCTTTGAGCTAGCCAGCTCACCAGCTATACTCTTCACACTTGTTGAAAAAAGAGTGGAAGGACACTTATTAGCCTGGACTCGGAACTACACACTGAACCAAGAAGCCAGAGTCACTTTCCAAGGAAAAACCACTGATTTCATCGCCCTAGAAAACGGTACACCACAAGGAGGCATACTAAGCCCCTACCTTTTCAATCTGCTAATGGAGAACTTAGCCACTTTAAACCTCCCAAATGGGGTGGAAATTCTCATATATGCCGACGATATAGGTATAGTATGTCCACATAAAGCTCATGCAAGAAATGACACTCAAAAAGCACTTGACATGATCCAAGCCAACTTCACACTGAGTGCTGAAGACATTGAATGGGTGAGTCAATTCATGTACCTTGGGGGTAATCATTAGCAAAACCCTATCACCAACCAATGCAGTAACCTACCTCAGAGAGAAGACAAAGATTCGTCTATCAGCCATAAAACGAATGACCTTCCTGAAACAAAGAGTATCAAATAACCTCCTAAGACTGTTTTATCTACAAGCAACTCAATCCTACATCGATTATGCAGCACCCACACTCACTGCACTGACTGACACTCAGAAACCATCATTAGAAGTAGTCCAAAAGAATGCCATGAGACTCATTAGTGGCTCTCCAATGTGGACAAGACTCTGCTTACTTGGAGCAGAAACCAACCTAATTCCCCTGTCAGCTAGGATTAACATTAGGAATAGCAGCATTATATTCAAGTCAATCATCGAAGACAGAAAAAGCCCACTCAACAATAGAATAAAAAGGCTTCTACCTCTCCATGAAGAACTGGATCCGCCAAATTCCCATGCAAAGAAACTACTGGGTACACTCAGAAGGATGCAGATGCAAAATGAGGCTCACAAAACCAAGGGACAACAAAAGCATGATGGATACAGCCCTTCTGCCCCTTGGGCTCAGGACCCTATCAAATACAACTTCACCATCCTACCAGCAGCAAGCAAGGCTCTCTGCACACCAGAGCAACTTACTGTAGCTGCAAAGAATGCAATCAGGAATACACCTGCACCTCACACCTACTATACGGATGGATCAGTAGACCGTGCAATCCCTGCAGCTGCCACTGCAGTCATCTTTACATCAGGATATAAAGAAAACTAGAGACTATCTAACCCTGCTTCCACACTGCAAACTGAACTAGTGGCCATTGCAAAAGCTCTAGAACACTCTGCCAACCAACAAGATGGGAACACAACGATCCATACAGATTCCAGAGAAGCCATTATGGCCCTCAGCAACAAGGAACCTACAGAGAATGTTTACCTCATCACTGCAATTCAATTCTTAGCCTTGTTCCATCAAAGCAACAACAGGCAAATAACCTTGAATTGGATACCAAACCATACCGGAATCTCTAGCAACGACGAGGCTGATCACCTAGCCAAATCGACCTTAATGTGCAAAACCATTACCATTACTCTACAACCTTCATTAAAAACCATCAAGAATCAAATGGCTGCCTACTGCAACATCCAAAAGACTAATGAAGTAAGGAGAGCCTTCCTAGATGGATCATGATCTGCAAAGTGGTATATTGAAGCGACAAACATATTACCACACCCAATTACAAGACAAACACCCCGCCAGGACGCAGTAATCATCTGCAGACTGCGACTGGGATATCTATGCAACTGGTAAATTATCTTAGATAACGGCGAAGACCCTGCACCACAGCATAGACCAATAAGACTGTGCAAGTACTGTAATCAAGACACAGAAGAACCTCAACAGCACTATCTACAGCAATGTCAGGAAACAAGCCTACTTCAGCAGGATCTTAATCCCAACAATCCTGCAACTGCAACAGCAATTGTCAAACACATAATTGACCATCATAACACCCTCTCAGCCTTTCTCCGCAGCTACCCTCCACCGAGATAATGTTGCAACAACGCCAATCAACAATCTAAGCGGCAATTGAAAAGAAACCTTCTTATTGCCCCTGCAACTTCTATGTTGGGAGCGGAACGATTGTTGGCGGCTGAGGGCAACAACTCGTACTCCTTATAAGGAAACAGTTTTGTCTTCTTGTCCTGTTTTCAGCTTGAAAATTGGGTCGAAGTCGTCGACGGTCTTTTTGACTTCCAACATATCTTTCTCTCCTCTCAGCTAATCTCCCTTGCTGGAATCAGAACGGGTGCTGGCGACTGAGGGCAATAACTCGTACTCCTTATAAGGAGACAGTTTTGCCTTCCCGTTCTTTCTTCAACATTGAATATGGGAACGGAGCCGTCGGCGGTCTTTTTGGTATCCAGCATCTTTTTCACCTTCAATCTCTCTTTCCCCAGGTCAGGCATCCCTCCCAATCAACTTTGAAAATCTCAATAAATCAAATCATAAGTAACCTTTATATTCACAGGTACAGAAATCTTTTATTCCATCCTATCTCTACTACTAAAGCTGCTACAATTCCCTCCATTCAGATCTCTCTCACTCAGCTGAAATCTCACACTATCCCTCCATCTCACAACTTAAGCTTAAACCACTATGAAGTTTTTTACTTCACCTATATCAACATCTCCAACTAGAACTTTTCAGCTTCTTCAAGAGCTCTCCTACTTATCGGAACTTACTACTATAATTCTTTTTCTCTAACTAAGGCTGGAGCCAGTGGGCTCTTGGGAAGGCATCCCCTTCCCACAGTTACCTACTTCCTTCTCAAAACAACCCATCATAACCCAAAATCTATCCTAATATCCTAAAATAAATGTTGCAGAATATCTCCGATCCCAACTACCTATCCGAATAAATCCTACCAAAACACCTACGGGCTGAAAGATTGCAAGAGCCCGTGTCTGGCCAAAAGGGCCAGGCAATCTTCAACAACAACAACATCCGTTGGACAGATTTTGCCTGACGATGAGAAGAGACACACGGCGCCCTCTCGTGAGGTGTAGCAGACATACTTTATTGTTCCGATATTGACTAGTTCATTTTTAGTGAAACTAAATAATTTTCTATGCATTTTGCTCTCCCTTACTGACAGAATGCAGTACTGATTAAAGAAGAAAAATATAAACAATAGAAAAGCTCATCTACAATATTAATGCTACTGATATCGATTATCTTTAACTTTATAACATTATTATTATTATTATTATTATTATTATTATTATTATTATTATTATTATTATTATTATTATTATTATTATTATTATGAAATTCCATCGTTAATATGTAATTTTTTTGTTATTAGGTAAAGTTGCCTAATTTTCAATAATCTTGAAAAAACATTAACAGCCACAATTGAATTATTTGAATTTAACGAATACACGGTAAATATAGTCAGATTCCTTATTTCTTATAATAATCATACGGTGTATTAAAAATCCTGATAACTTTCCAGGACTTCCAGGGACATACTAGGTTCAATCTCTAAACTTAATCTTGTTTAACTTACCAGAACAAATTGCCTTTACAGCCATCAATCTTCAAAACAAATTGAGTGAAAAGAGACTGAAGCTATCCATCATACTTAATATAATGTAAAGTTGACATTTTATTCTTTAGAACGTATGACTTTTTTTAACAGATTGACGTAAGGTCTAAAACCGATATCCGGGTTGGTTTCAATTATTTTATTTTGATGTAAATTCATCAATATGTATTTATGTATTTAGCATTTGCCACCGAACGAAATGAAGGTACAGATATATTTCTTTTTATGCATCAAATGGATGTTGTCCGTGTAATCGCTGTATCAGAAGGCTTCTATTTGCACCCGGTTTCTATCCTGGATGTCAAAAAGGATACATCTCAAATGTCGAAGTCATGTTACTTGTCATATTGGCAGATGAAAAACAAATTATTTGAAACTCTCATATTCTGGAAATAGACTTCCGATACCATTATGCAATTTCAAACTGCTCTGCACTTAGTAGGATGGCCGATGTCATTATCGTGATGGTTCTAATCTTCATAAATGTCAAGTTTTTGTCAGATTAAAAAGTTTCTGATGGACGTTGGCATAACTTTGAGAGAAGTCATAAAGTAAAGATTTAACATTTCGATTACCTGAAAAGGCAACTATGAAAGGTTCTACTCACCAAATATGTTCATTTATATTTGAGTATCTAGTAGCATTTGAAACCCATTTCCATATATATGTGTATATATATATATATATATATATATATATATATATATATATATATATATATATATATATATGTGTGTGTGTGTGTGTGTGTGTGTGTGTGTGTGTGTGTATGGGTATGTTTATATTTATTTACATACCGTGCTAGGCAGTTTATCTTCAGGTCTGTCCACACTAGCGGCCATGTCCGGCGACGTCCCAAAAAGGTACCAGATCTGGTAACGCCATTTCACAAAATAGTAGGGTGATTGGCAGGTTGCCTGCACGAATGTGATGTCAGGCATACAGGAACAGGTAGAAATTCTCTCGACTAGCAAACTCAAGCAAGTCAAGGGCTGTGACTGACAAAATCTAGACCCCCAAATTATGGTGTTTTGGTGACCTTTCTTTCCTCACTGATGGTGACACTGTATCAAGATAGCACTTAAGAGCTGATAGTTCAAGGAAAATTTCGGAATTATTTAGAAACTATTCAGCATGATTACTACTTATTCAAAGATTCGATGCGAGGCCTATTCACCTAATTTTGCTTGTAAATTTTCTTACCAAGAAGATACCCCCCCCCTCTCTCTCTCTCTCTCTCTCTCTCTCTCTCTCTCTCTCTCTCTCTCTCTCTCTCTCTCTCTCTCTCTCCCCAAACATGCCCCTAATTTAGGATTCTTAAGCAATTCCTGCTATTGCCAACATTAGTAGGTTGAACAATTAGTTTAGTTTTAAAATTATTGGGAGCCTAAAAAATATTTGTCTTTATGTCGTCACCTCTGCTGGTTTGGTTTGTTACTCAAATTACATTTAATCGGGCTTTTTTTTTAATTCATGTTAAAATTTATATAAAGGTCCCTTTGCGTTAGAATACAAGTTAGAAAAACTCTAAACATAATAAAGTTTTATTTATTACATAAAAGTTCATAGACAATGTTGGCAGAAATAATTACGTTTCGAATTGCTGTTAAGGATATTATATAAAATAAAGTAAACTTATGTCTTTAAGGTGACATGTGGCCCTAACAACTTTCCTTTGTGATTTGAGTACCTCCTAGTGGATATTATCATTGGGAAATCATTTTATGTTATTGGTGGCCGCTATGTTCTCTTTACCCACCAGTCTTTGCCATCTGAACGAAGTAGAGATTGTAAGCTACACACCATCTGGTAGCACTTTTTGTTGCCAGATCCTTACCTGTGGTTTTCCCGCTTCAGACGTCAGCAACCTCATTTTCACTACCCATTGGGATCTGGTATCACTAGTTGCCCATCGGGCATGCCCGATAGTGCGGACAGTGTATAGTAATCAATGTTTACCAACGGTTGTATAAGCTGATGAGCAACTAGGTGGTGTCACGAGAAATTTTGGTGTGGAGGAAATGCCTATTAAATGTCGGTGAAGTCAATGTCAGCAGGGTAATGGATTGGGTTTAATTCGATAGACAAAATATCTCTTCGGCTTTTACTCCTGATGCCTGGCAGATGATCTTATTAAATTTACTAATGACTGGCTGGGGTCACTTGCCTCATTTAGATAGCTACTGTGCATCACAAGGAACTGGCCATTCTTTGATGAATTTACCCAATGAATTCTCTATAGATTTAGTCAGCCTGTGGAAAATGAAAATGACAGAATGACCACCAATGTGTTACAATTAAAAACCGAAATGTTCAGAATAATAATAAAAAAACACATAAAAGAGTGATTTTATTTTCTATCCCATGGAATTCTGAGACTACGACTTCGTGTTCCCTCGGATTACATGTGTTGATCCTCCTAGGTTTTAGTTGTATCACTTGGCATGATAAATGACTACAAAGGACCCAAAACGCGACTAGACTCTATTCTCAGATGCAAGTCACAAACTTCCCCAATTGTCTCTGTCTTTAGAAAGGAAAGGAACATGCAACGTGATTTCTCCCTTGCTTAAGTAATCTCTTAATTTATCATGCCTCGATAATTCAATGTCTTGAATTTACATGGATGATCTGCCTACATTTAATTTACATGGGTATATATATATATATATATATATATATATATATATATATATGCATATATATGTACATATATATATATATATATATATATATATATATATATATATACAGAAATATATATATATATATATATATATATATATATATATATATATATATATATATATATATTTATATATATATATATGTATGTATATATATAAATGTCTATATGTATGTATATATAAAGGTCTATATATATATATATGTGTGTGTATATATATATATATATATATATATACATATCTATATATATATATATATATATATATATATATGTATATATATATAAATATATATATATACATATATATATATATATACATATATATATATATATATATATACATATATATATATATATATATATATATATATATATATATATATCTTAACCTATATTGAACCAAAAAATATATTTACTGATATGAATATATATACTAAGGTTTATTTTATAACTTATTTACACTATGGAACACCCTTATTAGGAAACAAATTTGCAGGTGCATAACGCAACACAGTCGGGCATTACCGGAGACACAGAAATATGACCATTTTCATTTTCATAATTGGATATGTCTATGATTATTATGGTGATTACTCGAGCATTAATTTACTCCATACTGTTGCACCTTCTGGCATATAATTATTACTCCTTAAATTATTTGAATCATTAATGACTAATTATATGTTCCATTCAAGGAAATTCCATTTTACAGCTGTATCCCTAACTCGTCCCACCAAACTATGCTGATGATTGTTATCCTGGTCAATATCCACTTATACAGAGACATGACTTACCATCCCTGTGTTCTAAAAAAAAAAAAAAAATAAATAAATAAATGGAAAAAAAATAAAAAAAATTAAAAAATACTAAAAAGGTTTATAAGTAAACTCAGGCTGCTCCCGATAGCATGTGGAAAAATCACACCATTTTCTGATTAAAATATTCACCAACTAACAATTTACTCACTATCAATTCTCTATCCTCCACCTTCATAGCATACTTTATTATACTTGTGGTCGTCAAATAATAGTCGTGTTAGTTAGGACAAGGAGCCTCTAATGCCATCTACTGGCGGTAAAGTGAAACTCAATAAGCTATAAACAAGGGAGCTAGAGAATTCAGCGTCGTTATGCCTTTCGGAATGTAACAATATTGTCATTCCACGTAGTTTTTACTAACACTAGATATCTTACCATGAAACGTAATAATTATTTTTAGGATTGATGAAAAGATAAACGAAAATCATTGCTAATAAATGTGTAATTACTTGATTGTTTCAGCGATTTCAGACATGCAGCACTATCTGGCGACACTCCTGACCACCAAATGTAATTGAAATAACGACTGTAAATATTTCTGTGACATTTATTGTGAAATTTATATTTTCATGGTCAGACAACAAGGAACGTCAAGTTTACGGGCGTCTGTTTTATAGTAATTTTGTGCCCAACTATCAACAGAAATGAAGTCATAAAATTCATAATGAGTAGAAGATGGGGATAATTAGCACTATGGTATTCTACTCATTATGCAATCTGTTGGCCATGCAAACAAGTAATGTGTAAGCTCTTTAATCCTTGCATTCTGGAACCTTCCTTGACATCATTTTGGTTTAAAAAGGGGCAAAAATGGTCTACTTAATTGGAACTGAATATAATTTATACCTTCAACACATATTTCTGCGTATCAATCTATCACCCATTTCCATTTTGATAAAATAATTCACATGAATGGAAAGAGGTAAGTGTGCTGCCATTTTTTGTCAACAAGTAGAAACACATGGATTATATTCAAATTAGGAAGTGTGTGATTACTAAAACACCTTTTAGTGTTTTTTTTTTTTATTAAGGCATTAAAAATTCATAATTCCAACAAAACTAATTTTCTTCTTATTCTTAAGCACTAAGTTTTGGTAATTGTATGTCAAATGCAGATCAGCGGCGGATCATGATAAGTACTGTGGGACGGTAGCACCACCAACTGTATTTTTTTTTAATATTATTTCTAATATCCAATATAATAAATTTTATTTAACTCTTTCTTTATGTTTGTACAATATATAATTCCTAAGATTGATGTCAGTATCCCTCCTTCACTTAATATATATATATATATATATATATATATATATATATATATATATATATATATATATACATATATATATATATATATATATATATATATATATATATATGTATATATATATATATATATATATATATATATATATTTATATATATATACATCTATATATATATATATATAAATATATATATATATATATATATATATATATATATATATATATATATATGTATATACACACACACACACACACATATATATATATATATATATATATATATATATATGTATATATATATGTATATATATACACACACACACACACACACACATATATATATATATATATATATATATATATATATATATATATGTATGTGTATATATATATACACACACACACACATATATATATATATATATATATATATATATATATATATATATATATATATATATATATATATATATATATATATATGTATAATCACTATAAACCTAAATTTTTTTAAAGTTTAATCTTTAGTGTACTAACAAAGATAGCTATTTAATTTATCGTTATTACTCCTACCGTTACTAAGTGCATTGCTGTCCCATAATTGCATTGTCTGCAGAATTCACTGGTATACACTTAGGCTTAGCTCTTGAAGTTGCATATTAACATTCAGCATAATTAACGCGCAGACTGCTGATTGATGCTCAGAGAGAGAGAGAGAGAGAGAGAGAGAGAGAGAGAGAGAGAGAGAGAGAGGGAGTTTTCATTCTACATACATGATCTTGTTTGAAAGATGGCTTAGTTTGTTCTTAGGGCAAGACAAGGCAAAGGGGGTCTTTCCAATCCATATATATATTTTTCATCAAACTTAAAAAAAAAAATGGTCCAAAATCTTCATTTTGATACCTAGTGTAGGTCTGCTCAAGTATTATATTTTACATATAATATTATTTACCATTTTATTTGATATTTTGATGAACATTAAGGTATTTGAAATGCATTTTAATAATTTCATTTTCATAAAATTGATTGGTTTTACAAATTTTCTTAGATAGTTTAGTATAATGTACACCAAACTATTATGGATAGCATACATCACTGCATTAGATTACGGTTAGATGAGTGTTCTTCATTTATGAAATTCTATGAATAAACTGTATGCTAAACATGAGTAGAGTAAAAATATCTTTATAATGATTATAATATTCCTCTTACGGAATAAGCAGTGAAAGTACATCAATAATAAAATCTATCAATATTGGTAATCATATTTATTTTCAGTTAAAAAACAAAGGGAAATATTATTGAACTACCTGAAGTTGCAGAAAATATTTCAACTTTTCTTTTGATAAGAAGATATACCTGCTTCGTTTGAAATTTAGTTTTAAACCTGTAAATCATGACTTTATTTTTGTTTATGTCTAAGTTACTTTATTTGCATGTGGCTCTTCTATTATTAAAACCGTAAAACCTTTAATGATAACTGCTTATGCGAAGTCGAAGTTAGAATTTAAGACATTCGAACACGAGATACGTCTACTTCGCGATTAGGATTAAGTGAGTGAATTTGATACGTAAAACTCGGCCTACTCCATTGTTTTCTATGTAGGTTTTCTCTATTGTTTGAATAATTTTGGTTTAATTACCTGAGAAGATAATTATTTTTTCTTGCAGTTAGTCTAGTGAAATGGGATAGTACTGGTTCCTGGTTCCTGGTTCCTTATTGCTCACTCCGCAAAGTAAGTTTGCGGGCACTCTATCTCTTTATAGATAGGTGCAAAGCTCCTAAGCTTATTCTTATTATTGTTATTAAGTTTATATTATCTGTGCCTTAAATGAATTAATATCGTAATGAGATTCTCAATTTTCACTTCTATCCCTTAATTCTACCTTGAAATTAGATAGGATAACACCTTGCTATCATCAGTTTTGGCAACCCATTGTTGTCAGTTTGGACTACCTATAAATGCCGCCAGATCCCTGCTAGGATTTTTCAGCGTACCTAAACTTATGTCTACATTCATTAGTTGTCCTAATTTTGGGCATAAAAATAAATGTTCGGTACTATCTTCTTCATCTTTGCACAGGTCACACAAATTATCTTCATATTTTCCCCTGAAATTCGCTTTCAAGTTGAGCATATTTAATCTTGTCTTCATCACAAGGGATGCCTTATCCAGAGTCCTTTCTCTAATATAAGGCAGTGGGCTATTTCCTTTAATAAATCTTAATTTTTTTCATGTCTTTCTTTTTTTTCTTCAATAGTTTCTTCTATTTTTTCCATAATTATTTTCTTGCTTTCTTTTTTCAGGGTCCTTTTCCCCTATCTTCTTATTTCTTCAACTTCCATCCCATATTTACTGCAGATTTCTTCTACGCTCTTGCTCCAGCACTTTCCATACGGGTTCTTCAACTGATCCTCAATTATATCTCTTACTAATCTTTTTTCCTCGGAGTTTATGATATCATGGAAGAGCATTAATTTCTTATATTCTATTCTGCAGGACACCGGCCATAATCCTGTTTCGGCAAGTATGCCCCAATATGGAGTACTTGCAGGTAGTTCATAAATACTTCTTATTATCTTATACTGGAGGTTTTCCAGATCTTTCATATCTTTGTCCCTTATTACACTCCAGGTCTCCACGTTGGGAAATATTGTTGGTACTTCTACTGTTTCATATATTTTCTTTCTGACTTCCAATGTCATCTTTCCTACTTTTCTCGTATCCCCATATTTTCTTATTTCTTGGGTCATCTATGCGACCCTCTGGCTTTTTTTACTGATACTCATACTGATACCTTAGCCTTGATATAAGGGATGAGGGGAACACATTGCAACCATTTCTTCAGTATTTGCGTTCGTATGTGTTCAAGTTCGACTTCATTTGGACAAGTATTTATCATACCAGTTGTTCCCGGTACATATATGATTAAATTCAACAAAAACACCTTAATTCTAATCATTAAGAATTGCTAGACTCACTCTACTTTACAATTGTTCCATATAAATTTAACAAATGAAGACAAAGTCAAATCACTTCTAGCATTCGTTGGAGTTATGATTTGACACAAGTGTAGAAGCCACATTGTTCTAAATGCGTTCGTATGTCCTCAATTTTGACTTCAATTGAACATAAGTAATTTCAAATATGTTATTTGCGGTACAACTGTCATTGAATTTACCAAAAGGACTCTATCATTTCATTTCAGCATTACAAGCCTTAATTTGTGCTGTATCTGTAATGAATAAATATCATATATGAAGATGAAGTCAAATCCCTTTGAACGTTCGAACCCAACTGCCTTTAATTACAGACGAGAAATCTTAATCTTAATTTCATCATCATTAGTTTTCTAATTCAAAGGAAAATATCAATAAGGACAACAACATTAAAAACAACATCCCAAGACAAACAGCACTGAATCAACAAGAACTAAGATATCAAGAAAAACAACAGTGAAGATTTTAATAACAACACCAGGGAAAAACAACATTAGAAGGAACAACATAGAAAACAACAGTTATGCAAACAACAACAACATTAAGAGCAATAATTCCAAGAACAACAACAGTAGCAACAACATTTTGAATGACAAACACCAAAACAACATCATTATTAACAACACCAAGAACTACAACAGTAGCAACAACATAAAGAACAACACATAACAACAACAGAAGCAACAACATCAAGAAAATAATTACCCAAAACAACACCATGAACAACAACACAGAATAACAGCATCAAGAACAACGAATACTAATAAAATAATAGTAGAAACACCAAGAACATAAACACAAAAACAACAACAGTAGCAACAACACAAAGAACACCAACAGCACAGAACAACAACATCAAGAACAACACGCACTAATACAAAAACAGTACCAAGAACAACAGTAGCAGCAACATCTCAAACAACAATCAGCAAATACATCAAGAACAACAACACAGAACAACAGCAGTACTATCAACATCATTAATAACAAACACCAAAACAACAACAGTAGCAACAACAATTCAGGTTCTGAATTTGCAACGAAAGAGAGAGAGAGAGAGAGAGAGAGAGAGAGAGAGAGAGAGAGAGAGAGAGAGAGAGAGAGAGAGAGAGAGAGAGAGAGGAGCACACAGCGAGTCAAAGGAGTTCTCGTCTCCGAGTCCAATTGTTTGATTCTTTACTTTAAAAGAAAGAGTTACAATGAGTCATAATGTCCAAACACTGTTTTTAGCATAAAAAACTGTCGTATATTTGTCCTTTGTTTTAGCCTTATGAGTAAGCAACGATAACACCTGTATATCGATACCATTTTTTGTATCTTCATCAGAGGATTTTGATGTTCAAAAAATTTAAATATCTCTATTTTTCTATAGTGTACTTAATCCAGAAGACATTTTCACTGAAACTCCCCTCCTTCCAGTTCCTGTCATCCTCCCCTTAATCCTTCTCTTCTCGACCTCATCAATTATTCAGTCCTGTGGAAATTCAATGGCAACGCCAAGAATAAGTCGGAGGTATTTGAATGAATAGGAGTCTTTTAATATAGACTTTACTTGGGGAGAGGAATATATTATCAATGGAATGGAATTAATTGAAGTCGACAAAAAGAAAAGGATTAATAATAAAAAATCTAAATGCTTTTGACAAATTTTATTCCATGAAAATTTCATTATTAAGAAAGTCAAACCCGTTATATTGATTCTTTACAGATTTCGATATTTTTAATATAATATTCTACTACACTTCTTTACATTGTAAAACATAAGGAAGATTTTTTTTTTCTTAGTGAGTATTGGAATCAAACTGCTTGAAGATTTTTTTTTTTCATATTAGAGATGATTTAGTTAAATAGAAGAGGAAATAATAACCAAAGAAACGTGTTAGCTAAGTAACTTGATAGCCCTGAGTATGGTCTAATGAATTTTGAAAAATTCAGCTATTCTTGGTGGTCCCCAATGTTGCCTGAATTTAGTGATAGTATGATCCAAAATGTTATTGGTTCTGTGACCAAGCCGAGCTATACCAAATGTCTACCTTCAGTTTCATAAGTATCCATTGCTTCGACATACTGTTCCTAACTAATATTCAATAGTCTCTGGATTTTTTTTTTTTTTCATTCTGGTGAACTGATATCCTTTTTCCACTGCTTATTCTGGGTGTGGACGAGAGTTTATTTCATGTGTTGAAAATAATACTGGGTAATATCCATTTTTTTTTCCATTCATGATATCGTATAAAACACTGAAATTTATATATCCATCTTGAGTCATGTATTGTTGTTTGACCCTAAAATATTTTTCAAGGTGAAAAATTAAAATATAAGGAAAATCTTTAAACTTGTGGTATGATGTCATGGTTTTGATGTCTTTACAGCGTCATGATATGAATAAAAAAACTTCAAAACTAATACAAATTACCCAAGAAACTGTAATAAATCTCCATAGACACAAAAGAAAGGTTAATGGAATTCTTTATAGACATTCCTGTTCTACAGTGAATGCAGTAGTTCTTGATATTTGCAGCTAATGGCAGGGATGTAAACGGTAGTTAAAATATAACTTTTTTTCCTCTCATTCAGAAAAATTTTAGGTCGATACCAATGTAAATTATATACAATTATCTACAAAATTCAATAAAGGATATAAATTCATTCATATGAATATTAGTAAAAACCGATAAAGGGTTTAAAAAAAAATGCGAAAATGGCCTCGCTCATCGATAGCAAGACTATAAGAAATCAAAATTATGATAGATAACAGTTGAGAAGTTATTATTATTATCATTATTATTATTATTATTATTATTATTATTATTATTATTATTATTATTATTATTATTATTATCATGCAGGACACAATATTCATATATTATATTTAAATTGATATAAAAATTTTCAGGAGCCTGTTTTCGGATATTACCAAAAACAGTTGTGCAGGGATATGTGTTTATTAAAATAGCTTCCTTAGTATTTTCCAAGGAAACAAAACTTTAGTTACATAATAATATATCTCCTTTCAGCTTCTCAAACATATGAAATGCTTTTTTCTTCCTTTTTATATGTACATTCTCCGTTGCAATTTTAATTAAAAACTATATTCTTACAAGAGTCAAAGCATTTTCATTACGACTTCCTAATTATGTTCATTAGTATATCGGATTACTTGATAATGTAGCTTTTTCATCTATTGCATTGATTTGGGCTATCCCTTTCTAAAGAATTTGCTCAAACAAAAAGATAATTCCTAATAAAAGCTGCCAGTCTCTATCAATTCAGTTGTCATTCACAAAAATCAGAACGTCAGCTGTCTTACTCATCATTTCTATTTGATTAATCTTGCCTCGGATGCTTTCTTGCTCTTTCAGAATCCATCAATCAAATACCACATTTACTACTTTCTTTCGTGAAGCAGTTTTTGGGAAAAAATATATATATATATATATATATATATATATATATATATGTGTGTGTGTGTGTATATATATATATATACATATATATATATATATATATATATATATATATATATATATACACAATATATATGTATATATATATAGATATATATATATAAATATATATATATATATATATATATATATATTTATAATACATACATATATATATATATACACATATGTATATATTTATAATACATATATATATATATATATATATATATATATACATAAGTATATATATGTATATATATACATATATATACTTATATATATATATGTATATATATATATATATACATATATATATATATATATATATATATATATATATATATGTATATATATATATATATATATATATATATATATATATATATATATATATATATATATATATATACATACATATATACAAGTGAACAATTTTGAAGGAAAAAGTAAAATAAGGTAGTTTAAAATGACTGTCCATCTTGATTAGATTGTTCTACATCTCGGTCTGTTTAAATTCTTGGAAGCTTTAATTCCTATGTTAGTGATATTATACAGATGCTTACGGCCATCTACTTTATTCTATTGAAATACTACCTGGCAATTACATGTTGCTTGGAATTGTGCCGGAGTTAACAGGGCATGTATAACTCTACATAACGCTGTCAATTTCAAGTACATCATCATAGTGAACCTCGATTGAATTTTACAGGGCAATCAAACTATAATGGACATTTATTGAGGAGTTGTCTCACACTTAACCTGTATAACTTAACTCAGCCGATCACATCTGTGTCAGCTCCAAACAGATATAACTAATTAGGTGACTAATTATCTTACCCTCATCAATTGTGACCAACCGACAATTGGACCAAAAAGTCTCATTAAGATTGAGTTAATAAAATCAAGGAAATCTCGATGAAGAATGAAACTAAAGCACAATACCTGCAGACATTTTGGAACGAACGGTCGTCAAAATCTTTAGCCCTGACGGCTTTAACTGTTTTACAGGTAACTGCTTGTCAATTAGAATATTGACAGTTGGTCACGTGGTTCTCTATCCCTCCCCCACCAATGGTGGGGGGGCGGGGGGGGGGGGGGCATATCTCCACCAACCGGTTATTGAGTCATTCTTTATTCATCTGTTGTCACAGAAGCACGTTTGTGCTGTCGCTCCAACATTCTGATATAATTGAATTCTTTTTTGGTTTTAGTTAACGACTACACCTTGGATTTGTCGTCTTCAAGTGATTTTGGATCCTTTGATGGTGTTAGTGAGCTATGATTATGCCATCTGACTCTGAGACTCGACGCTCCTGCACTAATTGTTCGACTAGGATAAGTAGAAAGTTTGACTTTGATACTCATTCTCTTTGTCAGTCATGTAGGGATATTAAGTGTGACATTAATGTTACTTGTAACGAGTGTAAGGGTTGGTCTGAAGAAGACCGTAAGTTATATGTCAAGCATATGGATTCTTTAGCCAAGAAACGTAGTAGTTATGAGTCGAGTAAGGCCACGAAGAGTGGCCTACCGGAGGATGAGGTTAGGTCTTCTCCTTCCCAGGAGATTAGTTCAGCCTTAGGGGATGGGGTAGATCCTCCGAAGGACAATGTCCCAGAAGGAGGGATAAGTAGTTTTAGCTCCTCAGTAGATGTTGCCCGGTCCGTTTCTCCTGCTACAACAGTTACCGCCGAGAGTTCTAATGCTTTTATAAGTTGTCTTGAGAATTCAAGCTATTTGGGAGGCTAAGTTCTCAAAGGTGAGTGAGGACATTTCCTCTTTATTGAATTGCTTTAATGCTTTAAATGTTCCTGTATTGCCTTCCAGCTCTGCACCTGCCCTTGGTACGCCAGTCGCTGAGGCAAGCGGACACTGTGAGGTGATCCCCTCCCCAAAGCAGGGCAGGTCGCAGGTCCAGTTCGCCATCACCCCTGATGGGTATATGAGCAACTTGGACGAAGAAACCCCATCGCTTGTTCGTTCTCCCCATCGTCAGCGAGGGATCACCCCGACACCGCCGAAGGCTCCTTTATCTTCAGACCTCAGGGAGGTCAAGATTTCGTTCTCCTAATTGTCGACGACGGAGCTTCCCTGCGCCTTCGCAGGACCATGAACCTTCAGACTCAGGGAAGTCTTCTCCTCGTTCCAGTCGCAGGAAATATTCTTCTAGGAGCTCGTCTCGCAGTAGGAGGCATACCTCTCAACAGTCCAACTAAAGCATGTCTCCCGAAGGTAGTTTCACATCGAGACCCTATCATAGAGACTTATCTCATCATTCTTCAAGCCGCACACCCGGACTTTCATCCCTCAGGTCCCCGAGGGACTCCAGTGTTTCCTCTGACCAAAGGTCCAGAAGCCAGTCTTCAAGGAGAAGCAATCGGAGTTGGTCCCATCATTCCCCAGACCACCTTTCTCCTTATTACAGGTCTCATTGGGAGGACCAGAGACCTAGCCGCTCATCTGTTAGATCTCACAATAGATCTCCTTCCAAACATTCTCGTCGTTCGTTATCCAGTAGCACTGGGAGAGGTCTCTCCCGAAGCCATTCCCCTTCCAGGAGTAGACATCTTTGTCTACCAGAAGCCTTAGATCTTTGCAAAGTTCTCAGCAAGGACCCGGCATGATCACAGGTCTCCTTCTACAAGTTCCTCACCCAATGATGAAGATGCAGAATTCTCCAGGAGACTTTGGGCAGCAGCGGAGAAATTTAGAATTCTTCAGGATGAGGAGATGGATGACATAGCTCTTGATACTTTGATCCCTAACTCCTTCAGGGAATTGATGAGTCTTTCTGAGAATGCCATCCCAGAGAGTGTTTTGCAAGTGAGGGAGGTTCCGGCTTCCTCTAAGCGCCCCCTGAATCGTTGTGTTCAGGGTCTGGAGAAGCAGAAGTTTGACAGATTACCCAAAAGGACCCCATCAAAACCCTTAGAATTAGCTCGCCAGGGAGTCAGGAAACGAGCAAAGGAAAGATGTCAGGCCGGACGCATTCCATACCCCACCATCGCTCTGGGCAAGACCAACAGATACCTGCAGCTGGAAGAAGATTCTTATGGTCCAGCTCCCACCCCTCTCAACCCCTCCAACGAGGACGTGTTACCTTCAAGAGTGAAAGGTGAACGTGCCTTGGTGAGGTTGGGAACATGCTGGCCTGGCTGTGGTATGTTTTGACAGCTTTTCTGAAGGAACCTTCTTTCCTCACAACGCATCGACCTCTCTACCTACAGATAGCCAGGTCTATTGGACGCTGCCTTGAAGACCAGATGAAAGAGGCTACATACCAGGAGGCTTACCTGACTGGTAAAAGAAGGGACCATTATCTCAGCAGAGCCCCTGCTTCTCTCTCCATACGCCATAAAGATCTACTAAGGGCTTCCCAGATGTTTGGACATCACCTTTTTGAACCTGCTATTCTGGAGGATGTTCTCTCTCGGGCCCAACTGTCTTCCAAGATGCGGAAGGAAGATATGTTAAATGACTTGTTAAAGAAATCGCTTTCATTTAAGCCGCATCAGAAACAGCCCTTCCCTCAGAGGGATTCAGGCAAACGCCCTATTCTTCAGCAAGGAGGTCGAGGAAATGATAATAGATATGGGAAGAAGCAGAAGTCCACAGTTGCTGCTTCATCAAACTTCCAAGCCAGGAAGCAGTACAAAAAGAAGGACTTTAGGTCCTCACAGAACCCTGTTCCAAAGGGTTTTCAGAAATAGGAGCCAGTTCCTTCACACGAACACGTACAAGTGGGTTGCTGCTTACAACATCATTGGCAGGCTTGGGAGGCCCTAAATTCGGACCCTTGGGTGACCATCGTACTAAGGGATGGTTACAGGATACCTCTCAAGTCTCAACCACCCTTGACTAGTCATTCGCCACCATCCATCAGTTACTCCGGCAGGTCCATAAAGCAACAAGTGCTTAGGGAGGAGATGCTTCAGCTGAAGTACAAAGGGGCCATAGAGCTAGCCCTGTCTAACTCTCGGAGTTTTCACAGTCACATGTTTGTGGTGACGAAAGCTTCAGGAAGGTGGAGACCCATCATCGATCTCTCTATCCTCGACTCCTTCGTAGAGATTACGACGTTCAAGATGGAGACTCCGAAGACGGTTCTTCTAGCTATAAGGGAAGAGGACTGGTTCTTTACCATCGACCTCCAGGATGCTTATCTTCAAGTCCTAATTCATCAGGACTCTCTCCATCTTCTGCGCTTCCGCTGGGGAGAGGAGACTTGGCAGTTCAAGTGTCTCTGCTTCGGACTGGAAACGGCTCCTCAGGTCTTCACCAGGATCATGGCCGCAGTTGCAGCCAAACTCCACCGGATCGGTATTCAGATGTTCCGCTATCTGGACGACCGGCTCTTCCTATCTCCTTCCCTTCAGGAAGCTCTTCATATGAAGGAATTGGTCCTGGATCTTTGCAGGAATCTTGGAATAAAGATAAACCACAAGAAATCTTCTCTCGCACCATCTCAACAGACGACTTATTTGGGATTGTAGATTGTATCTCCTCTCTTAAGGATCTTCCCATCTCAAGAGAGGAAAGACAACCTCAGGAGAATTATAAAGGAGTTCTTGTTACATCCAACCCCAAGAGTTTCTCTATGGATGAGCCTTCTAGGCCACCTTGCTTCTCTCACGTTTCTAGTTCCCAACGGAAGATGCCGTATGAGGGATCTTCAACTCACATTGAGACAACTTTGGGACTGCCAGGACAACACCAAACAAATTCAGTGGACAGCACGCAGTTAGGAGGATCTTCTTTGGTGGTCCCAGGAGATACACTTGAATGCAGGACTCTCTCTCAAAGTCCTCGAACCTACGCTTGTTCTGCATACAAACACTTCAGACATAGGATGGGGAGCTTCTCTAGAGCAGGAGAGTATTGCTCGTTTATGGACTCCTTCCCAGAACTCCAGGTCCATAAACTGGAGAGAACTCAAGGCAATCAGGGAGGCTCTTCTCCACTTCACTCCTCTGTGTACATCCGAAGTAGTCGCAGGGTATGCAGACAACTCCACCGCGATCTCCTATTTGAAGAAGGAAGGGGGAACAAAGTCCCAACCTCTCAACCTTCTTGCTCAGGAGATCCTACAGTGGGCAGAGGATCACAACGTTATTCTCCGACCCCAATTTATTCTAGGAAAGAAGAATGTCACTGTGGATGCTCTGAGCAGGGGGGACCTGGTGATAGGTTCCGAATGGACCCTTTGTCAGGAGGTAGTAGATCGCCTTGTTCACCTTTGGCCAGCAAACATAGACCTATTTGCAACAGCTTTAAATTTCCGTCTTCCTGCATATTTCAGCCCTCAGACAGATCCTCAATCTGCAGGGGTCGACGCTATGCTTCAAGACTGGAGGGACCTACAGACTTACTCCTTTCAACCATTAGGGATGATAGAGCAGGTCTTACACAAATTTCAGTCATCGCAGAGGTGCACAATGACCCTGGTAGCCACGTTCTGGCCTCAGAAAGAATGGTTTGCAAGACTCCTAGAACTTTCCATAGACATTCCAAGGAGGTTGCCTGTCAGGTACGACCTCTTACGCCAACCACACTTCCACAGGTTCCACCTTCGACTGTCCTCGTTACTTCTAACCGCCTGGAGACTGTCAAGCGTATCGCTAGAGTGAAGAGAATATCTTCAGCCTTGGCTGAACAGCTCACCAAGGCACGAAGACACTCTACCAATTTGAACTACCAGCGTAAGTGGGTAGTTTATAGAGGTTAGTGTAAGAGGAACCGCCACACTTCTTCTAGACCCACAGTTCCAAAGATTGCGGATTTCCTCCTTTATCTACGGAGGGAGAGAAACCTTTCAGTGTCGGCTGTTAAAGCTAATAAGTCAGCACTAGCCTCTGTGTTTAGGCTGTCTTTTGGTGAGGTTTTTGAGGACCCTATTCTCTCTGACCTTATCAGATCTTTTGAGATTGAGGTTCCTAAGATTTCCATTAGTCCTCCCATGTGGTTCTCAAGCTTCTAGCATGGGCTCCCTTTGAACCTCTCAGGTTAGCTTCTCTACAAGACTTGACTACCAAGACACTTTTCTTGGTTACTTTAGCTACAGCCAAGAGACTGGGAGAGATACAAACCATCTCTGCTTCTGTAGGAACAAGAGCAAAGGACATGGTCCTTACGTACCTTCCAGAATTCAGAGCCAAGACGGAATCACATTCCAACCCTCTTAACAGAGAGTTTCTTCTTTCCTCTTTAAGTGAAACTGTTGGGCATCTGGAGGAGGAGAGACTGTACTGCCCAGTGAGACCTTACGCTATTATCTAGCCAGAACCAAGGTCACCCCTCACAGACCCCGGGCTCTCTTCGTCTCCCCTAAACTACAGTCGAAGGAAATGACGGAAAATGTTGTTTCTTTCTTTATCAGGAGACTCATAGAAAAGGCTTCTCCCCAATCTTTATCAGGCAGTGCGTCCAAGAAGGGAAGAGGTACCCACAGTCTGAGGGGTTATTCCACGTCTCTTTCTTTTTGGGAGAACTCTTCATTGAAGTCCGTCTAGAGGATATAAAAGGGATAACACCAGTCTGTAACTGTGAAGAGAAGCACACCCTTGTAGAGAGACAATCCTTTATAAACTGCATTACTGATAGAAGTAAAACTATACTTGCAACTAATTATAATAATAGGTGCCTGGAAATAATAAAAATAATCATAATTAAAGAAACATCGAACTGGTTTGATAATGAATTACATGAAGAGAAAAAAAGAAAAAGAAAAATGGAGGATAAATGGAAAAGAAATAAAAATAATGAAAACTGGCAACATTACAAAGCAGCTAGAAATCGCTACAATTACTTTATCTTAGTAAAAAAAAAAGTCTATTATAAAAGAGTGTGCATTGAAAATTACCCACGGAAAATACATAAGAACCTAAAGAAACTATTAAGTCTAAAGACAGAAATAGTATTGCCTGACATAACTAATGATCCTAAATGCCTAGCAAATGATTTTATTGATTATTTTGAAGAAAAAATAAATCAAATCTGCTCCAGTTTTCACAACATCGGCAAAACAAAACGAAGGAATACATCAGCAACAGGTGTAAGTAAGCTAAGGGTATTCAAAGAGTTAAGTCAGAGTGATTATATGAGAATAATAAAGAAAGTGAAAAAAAACCTTCTGCGCAGAAATGACCCATTTCCAATTAACGATGTAAAAGATGCAGAAAATTTCACCAGACTACAAGAGACCTACCGAAACATGGTAAATATGAGTAACATAGGCAGTTTTCACTGATTGTGAAAAAGTCGCATGCATCAAGCCTGTGTATAAAGGAAAAGGTGATACAGACAATTTAAGTTCATATAGGCCAATATCAAATCTGTCATATTTTTCGAAAATTATTGAAACTGCTGTACACGAACAAACCTGGAAACATCTGAAAAAATCTATTGCCATACCTGATGATCAATCTGCATACAGAGAAAATTACTCCACAGAAACAACAGTGTTAGCGATTAAAACTGACATAACAGAAATTATATCTAATGGTAAGTGTTGCATTCTTGTGATGCTTGATCTAAGTGTAGCATTTGATACTGTAGAACATACATATCTGATGGAAGAACTTAAAGCTGTGGGCATCGTAGAACGAGCATATGACTGGTTTGTGAGTTATCTCGAAAACCGCAAAGTTAAAGTAGTAATATCAAATGTTGAATCTAAGACAAGAAAACTAACCAAATGGGTGCCTCAAGGCAGTATACTAGGTCCTCTCCTGTTTGAAATTTACACGATTGAACTGGCAAATATACTTGAAACTCACAGAGTTAAGTTTAAAATATACGCTGATGATACACAATTCTATTTCCCAATAGAATCAGTTGATGAAGCAAAAAGAAAGATACATGAAATAATGAATGACATTAAGGCTTGGATGTTAACAAAAAAGCTCAAGCTCAATGAAGATAAAAGCGAATGTATTATTTTTGGAAATGAAAAAGATATAAAAAGAATCGAATGCTTCCAAAGAATTGAAATAGGTCAATCGATCATTGACCTAAAGAAATCTATCAGAAATCTTGGAGTAATCATGGATGATAGACTGACAATGAATGAACATATAAATATGGTAAGAAATTGTAACTATCATATTAGAAACATATCATATATTAGTAAATACTTAGATGAAAAATCTATGGCCATACTCATTAATCACCACATATTTTCAAGAATTGATTACTGCAACTCACTGTTCTATGGCTTACCAAATTATCAGCTGAGAAAATTCAGAGAGTACAAAACAGAGCCGCTAGATTAATAAAAGGACTACACAATAGGGAAAGAGTTATCCCTGCACTAATTAAATTACACTGGCTGCCGGTAAAGGTGAGAATTGAATACAAGCTCCTCTTACTAACGTTCAAGATACTGAACCAAAATTAACCAAAATATCTAAAAGAATGCCTGAACAAACTAGAACTAGAAACAGATGTTAACATAAGACACATGAGTGACAAACATAGGCTATCTGAACCAAGAACAAATAGTAAATTTGGTGAAAGGGATTTTAGCTACTGTGCAGCTAGACATTATAATAAACTGCCAACTGAAATGAAGGACCTAAAGGGAGCAATTGACTTTAAGAAGAAACTAAAGACATTACTTTTCACAAGATCATATGATTTGGAAGATGCTACGATCAAAGAATTGTATAAGTTATAATGAAAATGTTTCGTTAGATGATTGATATGGACCTGCCCGAGAAGTAGTTCACTCGACTTCAGTGGAGGGTTGGATTTAAACCCAAAACAAGTAAACAAATAAGTAAGTTTTTGCTTTCTACTACCTCAAGGACGTGGAGTTGGTGTATGAAAACATACAATCTCTCGGTCCAATTGTCGCAGCTGGAGAAATTGTTGGTTAACATCTACTTGGCCTTCTACCCTAAATACTTAGTGTATGTAAGGAAGAATGAAAGGCATGAATGAGATGGGATATGAATAAGGGCTCACTCCGTGCGAATGAAAACCTCGCGTAGGCAGGTTGTATAAATGCATGAGAGGAAGTAAGGTAGTGACGGCCCATCGGGGGCCTACACCTACCTTACTTCAGAGACATATGACTAAACTAACGGACTTGACCGACGTATGCAAGTTGTTAATACAAGGTTAAGGACTTAGTTTAGAATAGGGTAGTTAGTCGACTAGGCGTTAAGATTGACCCAGCCATGACTGAACTTGACTGATGATGATCAAGTTCACTGCAACACATAGAGATGTCCTATATCAGTCAAGGTAACTACTCAGTGGTCCTCTCAGGTCTGTTTGTATTCTTTAAAGATTACTTAATTATATCAGCTGTTTATATTTCTACTTATGCCCTCCATCCAGGATAAATGCTGGTATTAGGCTGAATTAAGTTATACAGGTTAAGTGTGAAACAAATGAATTTTTGAATTTAGAATTAATTTTCCAACACTTACCTGTATAACTTAATGGAAGACCCTTCCCACCTCCCCACATTATCATAAGCAGTTTTACGACAACATATTCTTAAAGAATGGCTCAATAACCGGTTGGTGGAGAGATGCCCCTCCCCCCACCATTGGTGGGGGAGGGATAGAGGACCACGTGACCAACTGTCAATTTTCTAATTGACAAGCAGTTACCTGTAAAACAGTTAAAGACGTCAGGGCTAAAGATTTTGACGACCGTTCGTTCCAAAAAGTCTGCAGGTATTGTGCTTTAGTTTCATTCTTCATCGAGATTTCCTTGATTTTATTAACTCAATCTTAATGAGACTTTTTGGTTCAATTGTCGGTTGGTCACAATCAATGAGGGTAAGATAATTAGTCAGCTAATTAGTTATATCTGTTTTGAGCTGACACAGATGTGATCGGCTGAATTAAGTTATACAGGTAAGTGTTCGAAAATTAATTTTGAATTTAGAAATTCACTTTCCAGGCATCCATCTGAACAAATTTATCTGTTTTAATTTCACATATTTTTTTTTTTATCGTAAACAAACGGGAGTACTACCTTGCAATCGGGACGTGTTTATCTATTTTGAAATTGGATGTTCATTCTGTGTAAGATTTTGCTGTTGTGCCTTTGCGATAATGAACTGTCAATAATACAATTCTCTAATAAATATGATTAGGATCCAAATCCACTGATTCTTTGAACATTGAAAATAGTTGATTATAATACAAGTGGATATTTAAGAATTTTGTAGGTTGCTTGTTATTATTATTATTATTATTATTATTATTATTATTACTTGCGAAGCCAAAACCCTAGTTGGAAAATCAGGATACAATAAGCCCATGGGCTCCAACAGGGAAAATAGCTCAGTGAGGAAAGGAAAACAAAATTTAAGAAGAGCAACACGATTAGAATAAATATCTCCTATATAAACTATAAAAACTTCAACAAAACAAGAGGAAGAGAAATAAGACAGAATAGCGTGTCCTATTGTACCCTCAAGCAAGAGAAGTTTAACCCAAAAGATAGCGGAAGACCATGGTACAGAGGCTATGTTACTACCAAAGATTAGAGAAAAATGGTTTGATTTTGGAGTGTCCTTCTCCTAGAAGATATGGTTACCATACCTAAAGAGTCTCTTCTACCCTTGCAAAGAGAAAAGTTGCCACCGAACAATTACAGTAATGTTTGAAGATTTGTTTGGTAATCTGTGTTGTCAGGTGTATGAAGACTGAGGAGAATCTGTAAATAATAGGCCAGACTATTCAGTGTGTGTAGGCAAAAGGAAAATGAACCGTAACCAGAGAGAAGGATCCAATGTAGTACTGCCTAGCCAGTCAAAAGACCCCAAAACTCTCTAGCGGCAGTGTCTCAATGGGTGGCTTGTACCCTGGCTAAATATACCAGATTGAAGTACAGAAGAGCATCACCCTCCGCTACAGATTTTTCAAAGTTAAAGACCGGGTCTCAGATGATCTTTGTTCGGGTGTCATATACAAATATAATTATGATCTCTGTAATGCATCATATATTGGGAAAAGTGAAAGACATTACCGTGCAAGATTGTCG
>NC_090726.1:164599033-164604033 GCF_036898095.1 Palaemon carinicauda
ATATAGTGATTTATTCATATTTCCTTTGTTTCCTTTTGAATATATATATATATATATATATATATATATATATATATATATATATATATATATATATATATATATATATATATATATATATAAACTAGGACATGTTTTTCAAGTTTATTGTCTATTGAATTTACTCAGCATTTCCTAATGTTTACTAACTCCTTGTTTCTCATCTTCAAATCTCTTAAAATTTTTTCATAGTATTTTCCAACGATGATGAATTATGATTTTTTAAGATATGTAAGAATGTTATAAGGCTCCAATAGTCAATAAAAATTCAGGCAGAGAGAGAGAGAGAGAGAGAGAGAGAGAGAGAGAGAGAGAGAGAGAGAGAGAGAGAGAGAGAGAGAGAGAGAGAGAGAGTTATGAAATAATATAAATTCTTGATTCTAATTTCAATTTTCCCGGAAATAAAACACCAGTTTTTTTTTATGGCAGTTTTGCATCACTTGATGTGTTCTTATAATATATGATAATACAAAATTTTAGTTCTTTCTAAAACTTTTTAACAAATATCTCATAATATTTTGCTCGTAGGAATGTGCTTGTATATTGGAGTGATTACATTAAAACAACCAAAATAAGACACGTTTTTATTATATAAACTGCATGAAACCTAACTTCCCGATGGGTCTCAAAGACTTAACAAATAAATAATATAACTGAAATATATATTTCATTCTCTAATAAAAAATAATTGAAAATTAGGCGTCGGAAAATATATTATATTCAGCAATCCAGTAAAAAATAGTGTTAGAAGAATTGGTGGAATGGAAAAAGTCAGATGACATTACATTAATTGATCATTGTAACAGGAAATATCTTCACTCGAATTTATTCATAAATCTAATAAGATTTATATGATGATAGTAAGATCAAGATCTTTAGAGTGAAATGAACATTTCTTAGAGAACTATATGCAAATAAAAAATCTAAAATATAAAAGTATGTTAGACATAAATGACACTGTTAAAAATTTACCTTAAAAAAACGGCACAAATTCTGCAATAAATGTTGTCAGGAATTTACCGTTTTAAAAGCGGATATATTTACTTTAAGAAGTGATATTACGGTGACCAACCAGTAAAAGATGATAAAGTTGGGTAACAATCTCAGTCATCCGTATTTGTTTGTAATACAGGCGGGAACCATATATTTTTTTCACGGAGAGTTTCCAATTAAAATTACGTTTTTTTTTTTTGTTTCTTTTTTATGAAAACACCTTTATGTATAGAGTTGAAGCATATCCTGGAAATACGAATTGACCAACATTAAATTACTTACAAAAAGAGTAACTGACACTGTATCTTTATTGGGAAAAAATCTTTCCTTTTCTTCCAGCATCAAGACCCTGGTAAGCCTCAAAACTTCAAAATTGGAAAACTCGAGTAAGTGATCAAGGTCGTCAAACAAGGTCTTAAAACTTTGTTAGAGAAAAGGAAGAATTCCCAATGAAAGGAATTCAATTACGACTTGCATTGAGTTTGTTTGATTAGTGAGGGTAATAAAAACCCGTAAAACTCATGAATAAAAGATTGGACTCCGTATTTTCTTCACTAGAAATAAATTGGATTAGCCGCGAGACAAATATTGTTTTTTTGCAAGAGCAGTTTTATCAGGCCCTGGGAAGATTACTTGAATTAGAAATACATAAACCCTTTTTTTAATGACTCATAAAAAGTTTCTTACGTTTCTTTTCCACTTGATACAAATGCAAATCATATTAGCCCAAACTTATGTGGATCTATCATATTCGCACATACTCTCACTATACTATAGATTTATGGAAACAAATATCCTTCTATTCTTTACTTTGCGATATAATTTGTTATTGAAGATTTCCTTTCATTTTAATTACTATTTTTCTATGAAAAAAAAAACAGCAAACTGCCTGCCTACTCAGCACTCCTCAAGAGAGAGAGAGAGAGAGAGAGAGAGAGAGAGAGAGAGAGAGAGAGAGAGAGAGAGAGAGAGATAATCAAAGTTAGTGAGCAATAATTAATATTATTTACAACAGAACATGTTGTATCATGTAGATAAAAATAATTTATAGAAATAGTACGTCATTGTTTCATCAAATATATTGAATTCATTTTTCTTTATTCAAGTGTATTCTAAGAAACATATTCATTATATTTTATGATTGAATAGAACAGGGGTAAATTATTCTAATCTTTCTTTATATAATGTAACTAATTGGTCATATTTAAAAAATGATTTTTTTATGGCAAGTTGACCTGCATAGCCTTGTCAGAGGAGATATAAGAATTATTCATGTTATCACCGAGACAAAAACTCTTGAATAAGACGCCCTTATTTCAATTTTTTTTCTTTACTTGAAGGAATGAAGTTCTAGTTCTGTAAAGGAAATTTATGTATCTGTCGTAAATGCATTTTCGGTTGGTTTTACAACTAGGAAGAGAGTGGTTGTATTGTGTCGTGAAACTTTTATTTCAGGTCCGTAAGAGCACTTGCCCATGGTTCATAAAGCAAACTCTTACACAGTGTAGTTTTCTAAATGTGTAAATTTTTAATCTTGTTAATATGCTTATTTAGAAAACGGAAATATTCAATATTCCAATCATTGTGTGTTCATTGATTATGTAATTTTTTCTTGACTGCTTTTGTGTATCGGATTATTATTTGATATATTCCATTACAGCAGTTAAAGAGTATTTTTTTGTGGTTCGGTGTCTATATCATGAACGATTCGTAGCCTTCTTGAGAAGAAATTTTAGTTTCTTTAAAACCGAATAATCTTGTTTTTAAGTAATCTAGTTTTGTTTTACATAATATTCAAATTTGTTTTTGAAGACCTTTACACACATACATACTTACATACATACATACACACCCATATATATCTATCTATCTATCTATCTATCTATCTATATATATATATATATATATATAAATATATATATATATATATATATATATATATATATATATATATATATATATATCATCAAGACTCCTAATTTTAATCAAAGTGAATATCAATTGCAATGTCATTCAATATTGAATTCTACCTTTGGGAATGAGTATCCACTGGAAATTCATTTATGATAAAGGCTTTCGGCTGGGAAAGGATTCCATTATATGCCTCTAAGTTGAAACAATGCCAACATTGGCGAAGTAGTTACTTACACACACACACACACACACACACACACACACATATATATATATATATACATATATATATATATATATATATATATATATATATATATTTACATATATATACATATATATATATATATATATATATATATATATATATATATATATATAAATATATATATATATATATATATATATATATATATATATATATATATATATATATATATATATATATATATATATGTGTGTGTGTGTGTGTGTGTGTGTGTGTGTGTGTATACATATATGTATATTATTTTATTCAAAACTTTAAAATAGTGGTTCTGAGGCAATCTGGAGGCTTCAGTATTTTATACATTCTTCCCTAAAAACAAAAGATCTTACAAAAGCAATCAATATTACCTGTTGATTATTATCTGTACTCACTGTCATCTTTTGTTTATTGAAGTAAGACGACTAAATCAAACCAAAAGAAAATTCGGGTTATTATATGAAACATGGTTTACAACAAAAGTTTCCCGTAATTATTTATTGACAGAACTTCATGTGTGTTTTATATATCCATGATATAAATTTATAAATAAAAAATTATTTTGTTATAGGGTCCCAACGAAATATATCGTAAATATAAATAAATAATATGTATTCAGATTATCAAATTTTTTTGAACCTTTCATTTGATACTAAAATATGAATGATAACCTGAGTCACACATGCTTGGTCATGCGTTAAGTTATGCAGATAAGCATGAATATGTTAAGTACTCTTTTTTTGGTTTACCCTTCATGATATCCTAGCAAGCGATCATCTTTAATACCAAGTATAAATTATGAATTTATTTATGATATATTAAGACACAAAAAATTCAATGGAAAAAAATATTCACGTTTACCAATTTACATAAACTTCTAGTTATTTATCCTCCTATTTCTTATTCATGTTGTTTATAATATCCTCCTTAGCTATGGTAAGCAGCTTTTCTAGGCGAAGGATACTATAGAATCAAACCATTGCTTGCTAGTCTTAGGTAGTGCCATAGCCTCTGTACCATGGACTTCCGCTGTCTTGGGTTAGAGTTCACTTACTTGAAGATAAACTCTGGTACACTATTCTATCTTTTTTTTCTCTCTTCCTCTTGTTTATTTAAATGGTGTGTTGGGCAGGCTTAATAGAGGAGTCAAGGATGCCTGCTGCTTTATCAAGAGGTTTTCTATTCCTCATCGTATTCATTTCCTTCTCTAAACCATCCTTACTGTCATCCCTTTAGTAGAAGTGGCTATCCTGGAGGGTGTTTAGCATTACATTGTGTATTGGCTCCTCCATATTGATAAGTCTTTCTGACTCTTTTTCTGTAGTCTATAGGTTTCATCAATAACTTTCTTGACATTTCTGTACACATTGTTTTTGTTATTATTCTTATTAATCTAGTTTTTTATTATGATGCCTAGTTTTTATTACCATTAGTGTTCATGCTGTCTGGAGACATTGAGTGAAATCCTGGACTGGTATATCCAAGGTTTTGTCAATGACGTCTACTGTATTTCAAAATTCATGGCCATCATGCAAATATTCAAGACCTTACAGTTGCGTCCACACAGTATGATATTTTTTTTTTTTGTGCTCAGAAACTTCAGTTTCTAATATGAGGCATTCATCTGAGCTCCTTATAACTGGTTTTAAGAAACCAATGATAATGAAACGTGATGCCATCCCTAGGGCTAGTTGAATGGTGGTGTATAATAGGATTGTGTACCCTGCTTCACATAAGTCCTGATATGAAAGCGGATGTCATGAGATTCAGGTAATAAAAGTTTGTGGCAGATTGTCTTCTTACCATTATG
>NC_090726.1:164611533-164624033 GCF_036898095.1 Palaemon carinicauda
TGGCCTTAGCATGTACGAATTGGCGTGGATTTTCCCACACTTAAATATGAACCAAGTTTGGTAGTCTCTGTGACAAGGATGTCCAAACTTATGGCTGATTACGTGAATTGGACATTTTGCTTGACCAATACCTTGACCTTACAAAATTCATTCATTTCAAGCTTTTTACAACATGATTAATTCCTGCAAGTTTCATTAATCTCCTATTAAAATTCGGGCAAGGAAGGTGCTCCCTAACAAATACATAAGCAAACAAACATACAAACACACACACACACACAAACAGGGGGTGAAACATAATATCCGTTTAATCTCGTTGGCGGAAGTAATAATGATATCTACATATTCTACACTGAAGCACATCTGAATCAAGAAGCATAGTATGAACGCTCTCCTTTAATCTTACATTATTAATATGCATAAGTGGAAGTATGAATCTCTTCATTATATTTCTTGAGGGTGTTCCTGTAAATGCTCTCGTTCAGTCTTTCCTTTCCTATCATTGCTCTGGTAATATTCTTTTTTTTTTCGTATCTATAGGACCCCTGCATTAAATGTATTTCCAATGATCGTATTTTTCATTTACAGTTTCCAAATAATTTCTTTTAGACATATATTATAAACCATGGAATAGTTAATGTCCACTTCGTATAGTTTTTCTGATAAATATATCACCCAATGTCTGCTTCTTCTCTTACTGCATCTATATTGCAATTTTCAACTTTCTGAAGTTCTGACATCATAGATGGCTGTTTTTTTTTTTTTTTTTTTTTTTTTTTTTTAACTATGTATCAAGAAGCTTTATGTATCATTAGTGCTGGGAGTCATAGACGACCCATTGGTTACTCTATGTTCATAGACAGTAGTTTTAGATTTTTATATCAAGGCAATTAATTTCTGATACTAAATACTACCTCATTTAATAATAATATTTTATCTAAGACTTATTAGTTTAACAATATTTTATTAAAAAAGAAAAAAAAGTCTCTACTAAAGGTATCTAACATAATATATTAGTAAATAACAATAAAATGGATATACTATTTGAAGTATAATACTATTCTTATTTGTAATCATTATGATCATATAAAATACTGTAGACCAAAAATTTATTAAAACTCATTTATAAATCATCTCGCATAAAATTTACTATCAACTAAAGTATAAAACCAATATTGAAAATCTATGTCATTGTTACTAATAACAAGATATGAATGAGTGAATCGACTATTTCGGTAGTTATATCGTTATATTTTGTTTTTATATTATCTATCTACCCATCTATCTATATCTAAATATCTATCTATCTATCTATCTATCTATCTATCTATCTATCTATATATATATATATATATATATATATATATATATATATATATATATATATATATATATGTGTGTGTGTGTGTGTGTGTGTGTGTGTGTGTCTGTGTGTGTACATATACTCATAAATATTTCTCTATAAAAATTCAGAAATGGATATAATGTATATATATACATACATTGAGACGCATATATATATATATATATATATATATATATATATATATATATATATGTGTGTGTGTGTGTGTGTGTGTGTGTTTGTGTATATATATATATATATATATATATATATATATATATATATTTATATTTGTATATATATATATATATATATATATATATATATATTTACATATATATACATATATATATATATATATATATATATATATATATATATATATATATATATATGTATTAGTTCAATTATAATTACAAAATTTCTTATTATAATCAAGACAAAGAATAATTTATCATCATATATCAACAGATGCCTTCGTCTTGTTTATTAACTTATATCAAATAGTCATCACTATATTAATACCCATTTTCGCACCATTAATTACTCATGTTGTCACACTTCCCCTGTCCTCTTAGAATATTCATGTTGGTTTTCTTCTTCCTCTCGCCATCTCATTACCTGGAACGATTTTTATGTTTGTTAATTTGCGAACAAAGAAACAATTCAACACTTCTTCTTTAACCTTATTCATTAGCATTAACATCAGGGCATGCATAACTGAATAATGATGATGAGATACGCATAAGAAAGGAGAGGGAATACTAAGAGGGAAAGGGAAGAAGAAGGTAAATGAGATACAAAGAGAGTGTTGGGTAACGAAAGATATTTGAGAAAGGATGACAAACGTCGAGTTGTTAACTATGGAGAATGACAGATATGAATGTGAGTGAAGATTAGTGTAAGCATACATTAATAAAAAAAATTCATATAGAGAATGCAATTTGAGATTCTTTACAAGGGCAGCAAAAGATATTAAAGACATTGCGTGCAATTTTCTTACAGAGCAATTGTTATTCTTCTGAAATCTGTCCTACATCCTTAAACAAGAACGATGGTGAGTAATAGATGAGAAAGAAAAACATTCAGTTTGAAGGAATAATATTTGAAACTGAACGTTACTCTATGAAGCTAAGAAATGCTTTCATTGTTGACGATTATTTTTTGGGGGGGCGGGGTGGGGTTGTAGGGTAGTCTAATTCAACCTGTATTATTACTATCTTGTATATTATTCATTCATCATTTGTGTTTCAATTGAAGATATTCATCATGCAATAAAAAAAAAAAAAAAAAAAAACTTATTGTTAATAAGTAGTATCTACAGACGTTCCCTCCATCGTACTCACTTTTACACACACCATAACACTATTTGATAGGGTAGAAGATGAGGTAGTTGAAACCCTTAAGAAATAAAAAAGTAGAGAATAAAAAAAAGAAAATCATAAATAATCTCAATGGAAAAATAACCAAATGTGAGATACAAGGAAAACAAACTCCATTTTTTATCTATTCATAAAAAAATAATGAAAAATGGGAAACCTTTGGAAAGGCTTTCAGCGTCCAAGTCACTCTCAATTACTTCCTTTTGAAGCGATAAACGTCTGCTGGATAAGGTTCGAGCAGGAATAAATTCTTTTATGTTACTCGTTGGATGTTGCAAAAATATACCGAATCATTTCGAGCTTGATTTGAATTGACATCTCTTTACGTTAAAAAACGTTGTAAAGTTATGAAAAGAATTACGTTTTCATATATCATTAGCTCCAATTTTTTTTTTCCACATAACAGATAAAATCCTTTTTATATGTATGTCAATATTATATTCACATGTAGGGAAGGAGTTATTTAATGATGCTGTTTTTATGTATAGCAAAATAAATTGTTTCCCAATTAAATTCCATCATTGCTATAAACTGGTGGATCGAATGTTTTTATGTTGAACAGACTGACATAAGTCTGTTTATATAGTTTACATATGGAAGATCTGTTTTGATGTTGTTTCTGTTCTTATAATATGTTATTTGAGTTGTTCATTACTTCTCATATAGTTTATTCGTTTTCCTATTCCCTTTCCTCCCTTAACAAATAATGATATTGATCATAATAACAGAGAAATCACTTACGCCGGATCCATGTTTTATAATGTATATGTTTTTCCTGTTGGAGGCCGTGGTCTTATAGCATTCTGTATATCTAACTATGGTTACAGATTAGCTAATAGTAATAATAATAATAATAATAATAATAATAATAATAATAATAATAATAATAATAATAATAATAATAATATTACTATGGAGTTAAACTAAAAAAAGAATAGCATACGACACAATGGGTTTCCAGTAGAATATTCCAACGATAGCTATTTGCTCTTACATTTTGATCATTAAATAGGTCATGGTATTTCCAGGGTTTGTGGAGCAGCCTATGTAACATCTTCGCTCAGAATATCTTTAATCTTTAAATGAAGGACGTATGTTAGTTAACGATATCGCAAATCATCAAAACTATACATCAAGCCTAACAATTTTTTATCTCAGGTATAGTTTCCATACAGATGCAATCTTGCTATTTGAAGCAAAGTAGCATTAGAGAGGTTATCAATATATTCCAGCTATATTCTTCTTTAACTTAAGAGTAGTGGCTTCCATAGACTAAAATATATCTCATTCGATATATTATGTTCATATCTAGTGTAAGATAGCCTAATGATAACAATACCCATTGCCTGATTTACTTGTCTGTCTAGTTGAGATAATACCGCTAGAGAGTTATTGGGTTCTTTGACGGGCCGGACAGTACTACATTGGATCCATCACTCTAGTTACGGTTCATTTTCCCTTTGCCCACACATACACCGAATAGTCTTGCCTATTCTTTACACATTCTCCTCTGGCCTCATATACCTGGCAACACTTAGATTACCAAACAATTCTTCTTCGCCCAATGGGTTATTTATTGCACTGTAATTGTTCAGGGGCTAATTTCCTCTTGGTAAGGGTAAAAGAGATTCTTTAGCTATAGTAAGCAGCTCATCTTGGAGAAAGACACTAAAAAATCAAACCATTGTTCTCTAGTCTTGGGTAGTGTCATAGCCTCTGTACTATGGTCTTACACTGTCTTGGGTTAGAGTTCTCTTGCTTGAGGGTACACTGGGGCACACTACTCTATTTAGTTTCGTTTTCTCTTGTTTTGGTAATTTTTTTTATAGTTTATATTGGAATATTTATTTAAATGTTGCTGTTCTTGAAATATTTAAAATTTCCTTTTCCTTTCCTCACTAAGCTATTATCTCTTTTGGGGCCCCTGGGCTTATAACATCCTGCTTTTCCAACTAGGGTTGTAGCTTAGCAAGTAATGATATTAATCATAATAACAGAGAAATCACTTACGCCGGATCCATGTTTTATAATATATATGTTATTGCATTAAGTTATGTTATCACATCTACGCATTTGGATCTATCAGTTGCGGATAGTGAAGAGAAATTGGATTGGATTAGTAACAGGAAAGTAGCTGACCTACATTATGCTGATGACGCTGTTCTTATTAGCAGAACACCTCAGGACTTGCAAAGCTTGCTTTCCAGAATACATGAAAAATCACATGAGGTTTACCTCAACATTAAAAAAAGAAATGATGAAAACGGAATAATGATAACGGGATATGCAATGGGAGATGATATATCCTTGGAAGGAGAAAGGATTAATGAGGTGGAAGGATTTAAATATTCAGGAAAAAATAACTCTAAAATGAAAGATTGAGAAAAAGCATATCAGACAATGGCAAGGTTAACTAAAATTTGGAATTCAAATCACCTGAAACTAAGAATAAAAATCAATCTATATATCAGTTTAGTGAGATCGGTGTTACTGTATAGACATGGGTCGTGGTAAGGCAATGAAACAATACCAAACAGATTTTGTAGATTTGAGAACAAAACCCTCAGAAGAATATTGGGGGATAAATGGTAACACAAGATTAGAAATAATACTATAAAAGAGATTACTCGAGTGAAATATGTAGACAAGGGGTAGATCGAGATGGTTTGGGTGTGCTATTTGCACTCTCCAAGACACACTCTTACTGGACTCCATAGGGCCCTAAAAGAATTGGTAGACCCAGGCCAATATGGCTGAGGACTGGGAAGAGTGACGTAGGAGATGATGAACGAAAAATTGTTGATTTGAAAGTTGAAGATAGACACAGCTAGCGAAATCTAACCGAGGCCCTTTGCGGCAATTGACGTAAGAGAGAGATTATCTCTCTCTCTCTCTCTCTCTCTCTCTCTCTCTCTCTCTCTCTCTCTCCTCTCTCTCTCTCTCTCTCTCTCTCTCTCTCTCTTATATATATATATATATATGTATATATATTTATTTATATATATATATATATATATATATATATATATATATATATATATATATATAAATATATATATATATATATATATATATTTATACTCACACACACACACACACACACACACACATATATATATATATATATATATATATATATATATATATATATATATATAAATATATATATATACATAAATACATAGTGATGAAGAAAGACCCGTCACAAAATATTTCATTCACCATTAGCAAATAGAGATATTTGAACCCTACAAGACCTTTGGGTAACAAATTAAATAGTATATCAGGTATTTCAATTAATTTCACTTCCTGCCAAAATATCAGAACATATTTTACTAGTATTATATATTTATTGTAGTAAGGCATATCTGTTATAGTTTATATTACCAATCAAATCGGAAATTTTACGGACGCTAAGGTTAGATTTTTTACTTTTTTTTTTTATACTACACATAAATCATAGTTGAATTATCCTGTAAAAAAAAATGTTGGTTTCTTCCTTTCAATTAACTACTTTGTGATAAAAGAAATAACAAAAAATTCAATTAGAAAAAAATAAAACTATAAAAGTGTCAATAACCTGATAATAATAATAATAAAAAAAGTCTTAAATCATTTACTCTTCTCCACTTCTTCTCAAAATGAAATTAGTTAAATTTACCAGGGTGAATTCATATCTTTCTTATTATATTTCAGCATTATATATGATGTACATTATTTCAACATTTTATAGGAGCAATAAACACATTCATGAAAAAGAGAGAAATAAAACTATTCTCATAATCACCTAACAAATGGAGAAACATACTGGTAAAAATATATGGGAAAAATATTACTTGTCATTGTTTCCATTTAAAGATATTAAATATACGTAAAGGGAATACTAAAATAAAGTAAATGTGCATCTACAAAGTAATAGAATTGAATGATTAAACTTCAATAGATGATGGTTTTATATGGTCCGAAATGATTAGAGTAATAAAATAACAGAGAAGAGGATCAGATGTTTAGTGAATGTTATTTGGATGGAGTTCTTTGTTTGAATGTGGGAAAGTGACAAAAAGTGTCATATGTTTGGCTAATAAAAATTAGTGAAGAGATTTGTTTTGTATAATATCATCACGAGTAATGTTATTAATATCATATAGTCATTGATGAAATAGAAAATTTATATCTCTCAGAATTCCCGTCATTCAGAAGCTATTGTCTTTGAATGGTTTTGCCTTGGGTCTCTGATCTCGAGATCAGTAAGAGAATCCAGAAATTCATTTATTAAAATATATGGCTTACTTAAATATATATATATATATATATATATATATATATATATATATATATATATATATATATGTATACATATATATAGATAAATAAATAGATAGATAAAAAAATATGTATGTGTGTATATACTGTATATATATGTATATATATATATATATATATATATATATATATATATATATACACATACATATATATATATATATATATATATATATATATATATATATATATATATATATATATATATATATATATATATATATATATATATACCGTATTTTCCGTGTGATAAGACGCACCTTTTTTCACGAAAATTGACCCCCAAAACCACCCTGCGTCTTAACACTTGAGAAAAAGTTGTATAAGGGAGTTTGACACCCTTCAAACATCCATCTATTGATATACAAGTACTCAAACTGACGAGAGATATATAACCCTAAAATTATCATTCCTGTGTAATACATTCATTTGTTTTTATATTGCACTTATTTTCATGAAGTACAGTAGCAATTTTTTTCTTTTTATTATTCATTTTTCTTTTGTAATCAGCTGATGACTCGCTAATCCCCTTCTACAAGCAAACATGCCAATTAATGGTCTCGGAGCAGACGACGCTATGACATAGTTGTTTATGCAGTATATAAAATATCAACAAAATATGAGAAAATATATATCTATTTTCTCATATTTTGTTGATATTTTGTAATAAAGCAATATATTGATAATGACTTTGTTGCCTGTATGAAATAATACAAACAGACGTTTGCTGAATACGACCTTGGAAAAAACTTGATTGTTGATTGCAGTATTGCCAATTGCAGTTAAGTAACTAGACCTAGAAACACATAAACAGTAGCAAATTTATTCCACCTAAAAGAATGTCTAGATTTCTTTAATCAATAATTACTTTTTGTGTGTGAAAAATTATAGGCTATATGAAGAATTTTGGAAATAGTACTAGAATTTTACCTCTTTAACAAAATTTTATGCACCTTTAGTAACGCTGCTTTCATGTAAACAACACTTGAAACACCAAACACTGACTTAACGTGTAGTTGTGGTGGAAACTAAGACTGCTTTAGTGGTTTCTTATATGAATATGTAATAAAATTGGGATAATTGGCATATAGCTGATTAATATTAACTTAAACATTTCAGAATTCACCCAAAATAAAAAAAGTTACTGTGCAAGACAATAATCACGCTAGAGTCGCTGACTAGGGATTTGTGCTAAGAAATTTTTAAAATCATAATTTTTTTTCTTCTAAAACTGCCTTGCTAATTTGAGGGTGCGTCTTACCACTTGTAGCGTCTTATGACACGGGAAATACGGTATATATATATATATATATATATATATATATATATATATATATATATATATATATATATATATTATATATGTATATATATATATATATATATATATATATATATATATATATATATATATATATATATATATATATATATATATATATATATATATATATATATATATTAGAAAGACCCTATTTCCATATTAATGGAAAATATTTCATATGTATTCCTGAATAATGTGATACAAAACTTAACAATGAAATTCTGTTACTTTTGCTACTGCCTATTCTATATAAATAGTAACAGATTACATATACAAATATTATCGTTTTCAGATATTCTGAAAAAGTTAACAGATTTTTCAATATATATATATATATATATATATATATATATGTATGCATATATATGTGTATATATATATATATATATATATATGTATATATATATATATATATATATATATATATATGTATGCATATATATGTTATATATATATATATATATATATATATATATATATATATATATATATATAAATATATATGTATGTATATATACATATATATGTATATATATTTATATATGTGTATATATATATATTTATATATATATATATATATATATATATATATATATATATATATATATATATATATATAAATACATATAAATATATATATATATATATATATATATATATAAATTATATATATATATATATTATATATATATATATATTTATATATAAAAATATATTTATTTATATGCATATAAGAATATAATTTATATATATATATATATATATATATATATATATATATATATGTATATAAATATATAAATGTATATATCTATATATATTTATATATATATAAAAATTTATATATATGTATTCTTATATATATATATATATAAAATATATATATATATATATATATATATATATATATATATATATATATATATATATATATATATATATATATATATATATATATACATATATATATTTATATATATACTTATATATATATATATATATATATATATATATATATATATATATATAGTAAAATCTGGTAACTTTTTCAGAATACCTGAAAACATAATAATTATATTTGTTTATGTAACCTATTGCTATTCATATAGAATAGGCAGTAACCAAATTGAATTATCAACAGAATTATATTGTTAAGTTTTGTATCACATTATTCAGGAATACCTATGAAATATTTTCCATTATAATTTAGATATGTTCTTTCTAATATAATTGTTCAGAGAAGATGGTACAAATAAAATATGAATGTTTTACGCATTAAAGACATTTTAGGTATCCTCCTGCTGATATATATATTTTTCGTTTTTTCCTAGCAATATAAAAGGATATGTATGTTTTAGCAAACCGACGGTGAAGAGAAGGAGAAGACACAACGATCCAGTTCTGCTGGATTTGAGAGGAAGTTAAGGAAAAAGCAAAAGAATGTCCTTGCTTGTCCCTTCAAGAGGTAGAATGGGGCCTTTGTGGGAATAACTTTAATAAAAGGGAGTTTTACTCGTTTAGAAATTCCATGTTCCTGGTTACTCACTCAGTTGATCGTTATGTTCTATCAAGCTAAGTGGGCTGTTTCGGGAAAACCTTGTCTTAACGTAAAACTAGGGGCAAACAAAGACTAGAAGACATGTCTTTGTTGATATTTTTATAGAATATTGTTTTTTGACGTATTGGTACATCGTGGCCTTTTTAAAGAATATCCTTGCGTGGGGCAATAAGAAATAACGTGCAAAAATCTATCCGAAAAAGGATACCCACGCTATGATTTATTTTTTTAATCTTTACGTTATAAATCTACATACTTTTCATAATAAGTGACATAGAAATTTACAAACTCCGTTGGGCTTGGAAATAACTAAAAAAAGAAAAAAAAAATATGTTGTCGTGAGGACCGAATATTGAAGTTCGGTAGACTTTTGTAAAAAGAAAAAAAAAAGAAAAAATAAGTGCTGATAAAAAATAGGAATGCCTCTTGTTGCGTTCAAAACATGGTGGTGTGCTTCGAATTTATACACAGAGTACAGATATTATAATCATTATATGCGATATAGATTGATATATAACAACAGCCTTGCGTGAAGGATATGCTCATATAATTTTCAAATAGTCCTTATCCCCATAAATGTATATTTTATCATTATCATGTCCATTGGTATGAATTTTCAAATCTTTTAACCAAAAATACTTGTGGATCATATTTTGTGCTTCGTAGCATAAATTGTAAATCCAAAATGCAGCATATGACAAAAACTATTACACAAGTAATATTACCTCTTAAAATAGATGTTTTTTTTTTCATTCAAATTAAAGGAGATTTAGGAAAAGATACACAGAATTACTCCTATTTATGCTTAACGCATATACCGGATATAAGGAGAGAGAGAGAGAGAGAGAGAGAGAGAGAGAGAGAGAGAGAGAGAGAGAGAGAGAGAGAGAGAGAGAGAGAACACTAAAGTACTACAGAAATGCAAGTTATATCTTATAAATGAACAGTAGTTCTATTCATAGCCTCGTTTACATCTCTCATGATATGTAAAGTACTGATTGATTATATTTTCTTAATTCAAATGACAGGGTATTAGCCATGAAACTGTAAAAAGATTGATATATCTATGAAAAATAACCCCCCCCTTCTCTCTCTCTCTCTCTCTCTCTCTCTCTCTCTCTCTCTCTCTCTCTCTCTCTCTCTCTCTCTCTCTCTAACACAACAATTAGACAAAATTTAGCTATAATTTCAAAAATATTTTCTTCTTTCGTTGAATGTCGGTAAAACAAAAGTCTACTGAATGATAAAAAAAAATATTAATTTATTGTCTACAATCTTTTTAACAAACCAATACGTTGAGCTTAAGTTATTCCACTCTGTAGAATTTCAACGCTGTTTGCAGATCTATATTCCTGATGCATGTATGTGGACCAAAATAGCACATGTGACTGATCCCATTTGTTCTTTGGTTTTTGATTGCAAATGGTTGTACCGTCAAGTGAAAAGGAAAAATTGGAAACACAATAGCTTGGATGGGTGCATATCATATAGTATGTATATATGGCTAGTCTCTATGGCATTGTCCTGTCTCTAGGGCATTGTCCTGTCTCTAGGGCATTGTCCTGTCTCTAGGGCATTGTTCTTACCTCTGCTATTCATGAGCGACCTTTATATCTAAAAATGTAATTCGAATAATCATATAAGAAACAGTTTACGTAGGATATTACTAAATATAGGTAATTGAATAAATATAATTCACTAAAACTGCATATTATTTTACGTAAAAAGCATGCACGTTTTCAAAATTATTTCCGAGAACTCGCATAACTCTGAAAATAAAAGGGAATATAATGAATTAAAGATTTTCATCAGGCATATTGGAGAGGTTTGATGATGTAATGATATCAACAAATCCATTTAACAAAACCTGTACCAAATTAATATTTCTTTGAGAGAAGTTAAGGTTGATATGGTTAGCAATACTGTATGGACCCCCCCCCCCCCAACAAAAAAAAATCCTTAAATTATTTCCATTACTTTTCAATAATGTTGGAGTGAAAGATTTTAATTAACACGGATTTTTTTTCATAACAATTTATCGAAATCTTTCAGAGCCTTGTAATATAATAATTTCCTACCAAATACATAATTTTCAGATTAACCTTTCATATTTCAATAATTGTAATTTGTATCATATATATATATATATATATATATATATATATATATATATATATATATATATATATATATATATATATATTTCTAAATAATGTTGAAGAAGGCTCCTGTGCTTATTTACTCTAAAATTAAAACGAAAAAAAAATCAAATAAATTTCTAATGACAAGAGGTATATTTTACGTTATATAAGATTTTTATGTTTCTATCAATTTTCAAGTGTTAACGGATAAAACTGATATTAAATAAAAAGGAAAAAAAATATAAAGCCTATGATAAAATTGGCTGCATTGTAGCGTTTTCAGGTGGATATAATTATGATATATTCTTCATCTATGGATCTTCAAAAGTAGGCTAAGATATAAAGTAAAACAAGTATGAAGCTTTTGTGAAAGCTATATTTGTAGGTACCTCACAGTTCAAAGTTGTATGCTTCTTTTAACTCTCAG
>NC_090726.1:164629033-164639033 GCF_036898095.1 Palaemon carinicauda
ATTCCAGTTTATTCGTCGTTTCAGCCTTTATCTATGCATTATTTTGAGCAATGTACTTTTTATGGTCTCTGAAACTGACTCTGATTGTTTCTTTTCAATATAATTTAAAGTTTTTGCTAACTAAACAAAATATTGTTCGTTCTTACCATCGATCACGACATTTTTTAGTCATATTTAAGATCAAAACCTAAGTAACAGTCTTTTTCATACTTTCTTTTTTTATAGAAAGTGTGGAATGAAATTTTTAATAGAATGTTGATGAATAGAGAAAAATAGTTAAAATGATAAAATCTTTATTTTTCTCTCCAGAATAAGGAGAATGATTCTGTAAATAATGTATTTTACTTCCTTTCCTGTCAATAATGGATATATATTAAAGTCTCTAATGATAAATCATATCGTGTAGTCTACTGTAGACTTTGAAATAAATGATCAATAGTAATAGGATAATTTAGACATTAGTTACCTTAAACTGTTATCTATATTCAATTAGATACTATTCGAAGCACTAAAACCGCATTAAATCTTTAGAATATATTAACGCCTCTTAATTAACATCATGAAAGAAAGTTTTCATAGATTATCCAAAGCATTAAGCCAAGCATAAATTAATCCCAACAGATTTAATTATATAGAATAAAGTTATCATTCATACAAATTTCAAGGAATTTATGAAAGAAAATAACTCTTCAATAATATAAAACATGCTTAGCTGGATATCTTTCGAAAAACACAGGGACAGTTAATTAAAATAAAATATGAAAAGAAAACGTTATCATAATATGCCATGAATATTTTACCAGCCAAGGTTTCTAAATACTCGTTCCAGAGTTTTAGCACTCACCTCCCACTCCATCCCTCACCACCAAAGAAAGGAAAAAAAAAAAAAGTAACCTAAACTTGAATTATCATCATTGAATATATTTCTCTTTCTCTATATCAGAACTTGAGTTGTTAGTCAACACCTCTTTTTTGTGTAAAGTTCTTGGTAAAAGAAAAAAAATATAGATAACAGATAACCAAGTACTCAATGCTCCAGGTGCAAAACATAAAACTCTTGAAATAGGTCATAAATCTATTACATAACTCTCTGGCAATCAATGTAATATGAATATCATTGATATATATCCATATCTAGATCTCGTACAATATCACTGCCTTCCCTGATAGCCTATGAGTTTTAAACTATATCATTAAAAGAAAGCATAATCAAAACATATATATATAAGTTAATATTAAGTCAGTTCAGTTTCAAACAAAAATCTTTCTTCACAGTGCAATCACATTGAAGTCATTCAATCGAGGTAAAAAGGCTTTTATAATCATGTAAACTAATAATCGTAAGGAATCAACTATAAATAAGAAAATATTCAAACAATAGTTGTGTTGAAAAAGTAACAGCATTTTATCATATGACTTTTTTCAGTACATATAATATGAGGTATTAAAACCATCATAATAAAATTGAAAATCATGCGTATCGGAAAATAATCAATAAAATATTATTACTAATACTTGTATATATGTATATCTATTCTAATATGTACATCCAATAGATGAATATTCTTAACAATATATAGAAAAATAAATTCTAACAATTTAATTAAAAGTGCTGATAAGGTAGTATGTTGGCCAGTGCACCAGCCACCCATTGAGATACTACCGCTAGAGAGTTATGGGGTCTTTTGACTGGCCAGACAGTACTACATTGGATCTCTCTCTCTCTCTCTCTCTCTCTCTCTCTCTCTCTCTCTCTCTTGTTACGGTTCATTTTCCCTTTGCCTAAACACACACTGAATAGTCTGGCCTATTCTTTACATATTCTCCTCTGTCCTCATACACCTGAAAATACAGATTACCAAAAAATTCTTCTTCAGTCAAGGGGTTACTGCGCTGTAATTGTTCAGTGGCCACTTTTCTCTTAGTAAGGGTAGAAGAGACTCTTTAGCTATGGTAAGCAGCTCTTCTAGGAGAGAGGCACTCCAAAATCAAACGATTGTTCTCTAGTCTTGTTTAGTGCCACAACCCCTGTACCATGGTCTTCCACTGTCTTGGGTTAGAGTTCTCTTGCTTGAGGGTACACTCGGGGACACTCTCCTATCTCATTTCTCATCCTTTTGTTTTGTTAAAGTTTATATTTGTTAACCTTCTTAAGATATTTTATTTTCCTTTTTTTCTTTCCTCACTGAGCTATTTTCCCTGCTGGAGCCCCTTGGCTTATAGCATCCTGCTTTTCCAATTAGGATTGCGGATTGGTAAGTAAGTAATAATAATAATAATAATAATAATAATAATAATAATAATAATAATAATAATAATAATAATAATAATAAAAGTTTAATCTCTAAAACATCCAAACAACGAACATTGCGTATGTACTTTATATTATTTCTATGATACTAATGAACCCGTATTGACAATTTGTGTCCATAGATAGATTACTCACGGGAAATAACTATGGTTCACTGTTTCTGTATGGGTTAGTAATGTTTGAAAAAAAAAGAAGTTGGATAGAGCAGTTCTTTGTGTTTCCTATTATAAGATATCTCTTTTCTATGATTCAGTGTATGTTTCCCTAAACACTAAGGTGTAGCATTGCCACTACTAAAATTATCAAATAACTATATAATCCTAAAAAAGTTTTAACAAAAGTAGCTATTATTTGTAAACATTGCAAGATATCATTACAGTTTGTTATCAGAACTTTTCATATGCGTCTAATCTCCCTTTTAGAGCCTCTTTCAGTAACTCATACATATAAATTTTCAACAATTGCCACTGATCCCAGTAAATCTTTTTCCGTAATTATGTTCTCAACTTCGTTTATATTACATCTCTATGCAATATAGGTAAGATCTCTGTAGTTTCTGTGTGTGTTTTTGTCTGTTTGGTTGTCTCTTTGTTACTTAGTTACCAACTTAAGGTAAACAACTTCTGGACCGATTTAATTAAACATTTCAGGACACATGCACTATACCATGCAATAGATCATGTTAAAATTTGGACTTCATAGGTTCAAAGTCAGGGTTTAAATGACACGTAAAGTCAGACTAACTTTTTTACTATAACTGAATCAAATATCCGATTCACTTGAAATAGTTACCAAAATCTTCGAAAAAATAATTATACTGTATATATCAGAGTAGCGAGAATGCATTGTTTTGAATATTGGTATTTTCAAAACTCAGGTGGTCCGATTTTTCAGGGTCACCTAATTTTAGAGAACCATAACTATCAAACGAGTACAGATAGACACTCGGTTATTATCATCATTGACAGACACTATGACCTTCGACATTTAGTGACATTGAATGGTCAAATTGAACATCATCTGATTTCAGCAATTTCGGATTCATACTTGTTTACTATTATTTACAGATACTGCAGCTCTACAAAAACCATTAAAAAAATTGTGTTTTTTTTTTAAGGTTCGCGTGCGAGGGGCGTAGTTTGCCTTATGTAACACAGCTGGTTTGTTTGTTTTTGCTTTCATTCTTTTCATATACCTATAAAAAAAAAAAGAAATCTAAGCGTCGTTTCCTTTCCGAAACAGGACATGATCAATCTGTCACACCACATGTGTCTATTTGCCTTACTTTCTCAGGCAAAATCCTTTGATAAATCTATTTTATTTTCTATATGGCTTATAACTCTTGGGTTGATTTTGTAAATAATATTTCCCTTCATTCAATGGAATTATTTTCATATGCCCATTACTATTGAACCATATACTCATTGAAAAATACGATAAGCGCATATAGGCTTATTATATTAATTATGATAAAGTTTTTCTGTTTATATCTTTTTATTTATACTAACATTAACCGCTTTATTATATCTTGTTTTAATTTCTAACACTAATTAGTTTTTCTAGTTTCAACAACATTTATATTGACCTCAGACAAAAACAAAGACTCCAACCATCAGTCAATATTCGTCTTTTATATCGAGATCTGTATATTTTGCGTCTTTTGAAACTAGTTTTATCTAACTAATATTTCCGGCCATAATTTCTCTATATATTTTCATTCACTTAATTTCAATTATTTTTCCAATTTCTTTTGACCTTATATAAGATTTTCCACGTTAAGCAGTTGCACCTAAAATAATATTTTTTGGGTGACAATACTTTTATTTCCTCCTCCTAGCGCTATGATAAATTTAGGGCTCACTGAATTAAAACTCGGCTCCTACCACGGGAGAGAGAGAGAGAGAGAGAGAAGAGAGAGAGAGAGAGAGAGAGAGAGAGAGAGAGAGAGAGAGAGAGAGTACCTTAAAGTGCAAATGCTCTCAGGCCCTAAAGTTAGCAAAAACAGAGATTCCACTTGTGATGCCAAGGGGCTCTTGCAAGTTAGGTGTAAACTACTGGGGAAGGGAGCGGAATACTTTCTTTTTGAGGATCTGTATTTTTACCTTATTTCCAGAAGTTTTCTTAGATTGAACATGTTTTTATTATTGTATTTTTATTATATGATTTTTACGTGTATTTAGGATATCGTTTTTCCCTCAGATTGTTTTTGAAAATTTCTAGGATATCATAATTCTAATACTAGAGCTTTAATTCAGAATGTATTATCAAGAATTTAAAAAGTATTATTGAATATATACATCATGAATGATAGAAATATGCAAATTTAAATATGTCGTTGGTGAAAAAAAATAACTATTTTATTCTGAATAATGAAATCTTATATTTTCCTAATGATAAAATAAATTATTTATCTGAATCATATATATTCAATACTTTGCTAAGTCATACTATTATTTGAATAATCTAGATGTTGTATTGCTGAAAATATTAATGAATCATCCCAAAGTATAATAACTTTATTGCACATGAATCGTGTCTTGCTTGTTTTTTTTATTAACTTAACAGTAGCGGATAAATGATTTTTACTTCTATCTCATCTTATTAGCTAGTTTGAAATAAAATCGACAGTTGATATTGAAAAACAGTAATGAACAAATAGACCCAGTCATTCATAAATGCTGTAAAGAATAGTTTAGATTGAAAAGGCCTGGTTATAAATGGGGTTATATCATACTGTTATACCCGTTTTCTACGTTGGGTTTAAGTAACAAAATAAATAATTATGTGTATAAGCTTAACAGAGCACTCAGGCACTATCTTTGTTTATAAAGAATTCTGAATATTGATAGTCGACAACCCGTTCTATAGCTAATTCCTTGACCAGAGGAAATTCGGACTTTTAGCTACTTAATCTGAAATTCAATCCAACCCCAATAGTCCACAATGTCCCCAAGCTCCGTATGTTTGCTAGATTTCCCTTCTCCATAATAATAAATTTAGGAAAAAATGCATTAACCTATTCAGTGAGCAATTGCCTGCCCTTATTTTGAAACTAATTCCCATAAACCCCCGAACTATCGGCTCACTCTTCCAAGTCAAGGATAAGATCAGCCCCCTGTTTGCCTCCGGTGTCGTTTATAAGTATAATTGTCACAGATGTGATCTTGGCACTTACATCGGTTGCACCGGGAGGCTGCTAAAAGTCCGAATTTCCTCTCATCAGGGATTTAGCTATAGAACGAGTTGTCGACTATCAAATCCAGAACAATCTAACATAAGAAATCACAGTAAAAGTTGCAAAACACACATAGATACCAGTCATTTTAATATAGTAGGAAGAACCCGACATATAGACGAACTAACCACCCTTGAATCAATAATGATTAAGCTAACTGTACCTTCTCTTAACCACCAGTCGTCTTCCACCCAATTGTTTATTGCCTAATTACCTGTTGTTTTGTTTACACTCCCTTCCATAACAATTTTTCGTGTCAGTTCTCCTTACGCTACCGCTGTGGGTAGGTGTCTTGTTCGTTCTATTATTATTATTATTATTATTATTATTATTATTATTATTATTATTATTATTGAATTAATTTGTTTCTTTATATTCGCTCCGAGCCCTTTCACTGTTATTCTGTGTTTCTGTTTTTACTCTGTTTTTATTATTAATTTATTAAAAAATTTTTTAATTTTGGTGTTGGTAAACGTTGTGTGTATCTTTTTACTTATACGCAATTGATTTGTAATCGTTTCAGCCTGGAAAATGTATCAAGCTGATACGAAACGTCGGCGCTAATAAATGGATGAAAGAACAGAACGCGTCTCCCTACTCCAATAGGTATATATATATATATATATATATATACATATATATATATATATATATATATATATATATATATATATATATATATATATATATATATATATATACATATATATGTGTGTGTGTTTGTGTATGTGTGTATATATACAGTAAATAATTCAGTATATGTATGCGTGTTTATGGTTATGCGTATGTATTTAAGCGTACATTTGTATGTGCTATTGTATATATGCTTGAATAGAGTATATACGTGTATATATATATATATATATGTATGTACACAAATAAATATACACACGTGTACAATCATAGGTGTATGTATACACACATATATATATATATATATATATATATATATATATATATATACATATATATATATATATATATATATATATATATATGTATATATATACACACACACACATATATATATATATATATATATATATATATATATATATATATATATATATATATATATATATATTTGGCTGATGATTTCCATAGTAAGAAAAGTTATGGGGAATTCCTAAATGTATAATTTCTTTAGAATCACAAAATCCTTTCTTTATTTTATTATTTTTGTATTCTTTCCATGAAACTAACCTTACCGGATTAAAAATAACTTTATTAATTCACCTTTATTTATTAGTGGGTATTTCTACTTCTCTTGTCGATCCTTGATCGGATATTATCTATGCGTATGAAAAAAATAAAAATAAATAAACATATGAGAAAAAAAAAATCTCTAGCCACCGTATCCATATGAATATTCTGAGCTAGTTTTTTCATTATGATTTTTTACTCTGGAAAAAAATATTTGTTTTTTCCTTTACCGCAATGGCCTGTCGTTAAAAAGGTATATAAGGATCTTTAACATATAGCTATTTCCATGGTCTAATTTGACATTTGGTTATATAAAAGTGAAGATTATTATAGTAGATTTCTTTTCATATCTTTGAAATATACGTGAGGCTAAGATTGTCTGCTTATCATGTACTTCATGTTACATCTAATTATATCTGATAACAATACTGATTATAATCACAATAAATTGTAATTTAAAGAAAACCTGGATACATTGGTCAATCAAACAAGGAGATTCCTTTTATATCAGTAGTTTTGTTATTTGATTTATGTTATTATTTTAACCAAATCCAAACTCAGAAGTACAATCACAAGAATTTATGTAGCATCAGCATTACTAAGCTAGATTTATTAGGAATATTTATGCAAGAAATAAATTTTTTTAGATAAATGTCTTTAGAAAAAATATTTTCATTAAAGCAAGATAAAATAGTGTAGGAAGTAACAGTTAGTCATTTATTTACCTGTAATTTGTCTGTTTTACTTGTTTCTACTTATATTAAAAAAGTTGAAATGATGTCCATTGGAAACACTGAAGGTATATCAATGTCACATCAAAATAGCGTAGCGAGATTTTAGTGGTAACAAAAAACCCTAGATTCCAAAAAACAAGACAAAAAAAAAAAAATCATAATTGGACTTATTAGCTGAATTATTGTTTCAATAATAATTCTGATTCTAAATATAGATTATTATAGAGTTGCTGATTCAAAGTTATTAGAGATCTATCATTTATAGTTAGTATATATTTCATTATTTCCTTTTAGTCGTTATAATATTTCTATGTTCCTGGTGTCTAAGCCAGTTATTTTTCGTTTGTTTAATCATTAATATATATTGCAAAGAGATTGGTATTTCTTTAGGTAAGTATTTCTTTAATTACAATAAGTAACTAGTAACAGACTTCTGATTATCTGGTGACACAACAACATCAATGAAATTAGGCTTCGAGATAATGCTTTTTAAAAACATTTCATTACATCCAACTATGCTAAAAAATAAGAGTATGTAGTTGTACAGATATATGTAGACCCTCTCCCTATAAATTACAAGGGTTACGTTCCTAACGACCCTCAGCATAGGGGAGTTCACCAACAACAAATTCAATATCCTTGAGACAAACTAGTGTTGGGGTTACTGTGTCTTTACTGATCAGCATTATTTCTATTTCTAACCAAAATACTTTATAAAATATTAGTGTCCCTTTATACAAAAGTAATATCAAAATAAAAATGATTAATGTACATTAATAATTATGCCAAAATATATACTATCATTCATTCACTATTAGCGTAATTCTACTGATTATTATCACTTTATTATGAAAAATACACCTTCAATTATACACGCATACATATATTACGTGTAAAGAAAACCCCCATTTATACACACGTATATAAATGAATAAATATATGAATATATATATATATATATATATATATAGATATATATATATATATATATATATATATTACAATAATCCCAATATTTTAATAAATTAATGTCTGGATTCTCTTACCAACCTCTAAGTAAAAAAAATACACCTGAATTCGACTGCTATATGTACAGAAGAGTTAGCATTGACTTTTATCTTTCTTCGTGGCTAAATGGGACGGTCAATGTCATACAAGTATCCTGGGCCAGGGTTCCATTCCCGGTCGTTCCTAAGGTCGGTAAGAGAATCCAAACCTCAATGTATTAGAATATATGTCTTATTTGAATATAAAAAAACACGTATGTTATTTTTGTAACTTCTTAACTGAAAGCTTTTAGGAAATATTTTCACAACAGCAATCAAAGCAGTATATTCGAGATTACAGATCTCCATTGCAATTCTTAAAAACACGCTTATTACCTTAGAGAAAAAAAAGGTTTTAATGAATATAGAAATATAGCACTGTATTTAGATAGCCAATTTATGATAGAAGTGAAGGATTACTCTCTTGAAATTTTCCAAAGTTTTTTCGCTGTTGTAGATACAATTGGATATAGGAATTCCTGGTATATTGATCCGACTACGTGCGCCCTGTCACACCCTTATTTCGCGGCCAAGGGATAGGGCAGAGATGGTAGGCGGACCTACATATAGAAAATTTCTGTGCCGTAAGGGTGTGAAATTGATCATTTCCTCGGAGTTAGGTACACTAGGATTCCTGCGTCCAATTGTACATACCCCTACGCCCTCTCTCTCTCTCTCTCTCTCTCTCTCTCTCTCTCTCGCTCTCTCTCTCTCTCTCTCTCTCTCTCTCTCTCTCTGCCTTTCCATTGTCATTCCTAATTTAGAATTCCATGCATATTCATTTTGAAAATCTCGTCCGTTTTATGAAATAGAAAGTGATATGGTGAATATCTCATGCAACACCATATATATATCAAACACCGCTGCGTCTATGTAGCAGAACCACACTTTTTCATTATGTCAGCTTTGTTTTGTGTTTACTCTCTTTAAAAAGAAAAATAGAAATCGACATGGAATGGCTTTTACTATCAGTTTGTTATTCTTAGTAAATTATATTACTTTTTTTCATGCCTTATTTTATGGAGTCACTCTGTTTGACGAGAACATACGTGTGTGCATGTTCATAAATAAATGGTGCCTTCAAAGTAAAAAGGAAAATCTTTTAACCTACCTATAGAGGTCTTGTATACCTTTATACATTAAAGTATGCATTTTCATTCTCAGAAGGCAATATCCTTTGATTTTTCGAAATGCAAACATTAATGAGTGTTAAGAAAAAATTAGCTCTCTGACTTAACCAAGGAGCGAAAATATTAACTAAAATTTTTGATTTGATAGTAAAGATAGCAGTTACTTGTTGACAAGTGTAAGGTTGACTTTATTTATTACTTTGTCATCGTTTAACAAACTATATTGATTTTTGTCTGGGTGATTTCTCTTGAACCCGATAACATTTTGAGTCTACATTTGAATAAATTATTTCTTTTTTTTCGATCATTTCTGGATTTAATATCATATCATTTCAAAGACA
>NC_090726.1:164649033-164654033 GCF_036898095.1 Palaemon carinicauda
TTATTTGTGGTTGTTGTTGAAGATTGCCTGGCCCTTTTGGCCAGACACGGGCTCTTGCAGTCTTGCAGCCCGTAGGTGTTTTGGTAGGATTTTTTGGGATAGGTAATTGGGGTAAGGGGTATTCTGCAACTTTTATTTTAGGATATTGGGTTAGGTTTTGGGTTGAGGATCTTAACAGGCAATGTTAAAGCCTGTTTAGAGAGTGAAGAAGGTGACAGTGGGAAGGGATATCCTTCCCAGGAGCCCACTGGCTCCAGTCTTTAGTTAGAGAAAAAGAGTTATAGTAATAATTCCCGATAAGTAGGAGGGCTCGGGAAGGAGTTGAGGAGTTTTAGTTGGAGATATTGGTATAGGTGAAGTGAAAAACTTCATAGTGGTTCAAGCTCATATAATTAGGCAGAGGTATAGTGAGAGATTTTATCTATGCAAGAGGGAGCTGAAAAGAAGGGAATAGTAACTGCGTGAGTGGTAGGAAAAGGGTGGAATAAAACATTCCTGTACCTGTAAAACTAAAACAAAAGTAATGATAAATATTTACTTGTAATTGTGACTATTGAGACAATATGGGAATTAATGGTTAGGGGGGATACCTGAACTGAAAAGAGAGATTGCAAGTGGAAGAGGTGCAAAAAACCAGAAAAACCACCAACGGCTCTGCTCTCCCCCCCCCCCCAATCCACCCCCCCCCACCCCCCCATCGTTGAGGAAGGACAGGAGCGCAAAACAGTCTCCTTCTAAGGAGCACAAGCTATTGCCCTCAGCCGCCAATAGTCGTTCTGATTTCAACAGAGAAGTTGAAAGGGTTATCTAGATGGCAAACTGGTGCTGCTGTTACGTTATGTTGGTGGAGGATAGCTGCGGAGAAAGGCCGAGAGGGCATCAACATTTGCAATTATGTGTCTGACAATTGCTGTTGCAGTTGCAGGATTGTTGGGGTTGAGATCCTGCCGAAGTAGGCTTGTTTCTTGACAGTGCTGTAGGTAGTGCTGTAGCGGTTCTTCTGTGTCTTGATTACAGTAATTGCACGGTCTTATTGGTCTGTGCTGTGTTGCTGGGTCTCCATCGTTGTCTAGGATGATTTGCCAGCTGCATAGATATCCCAGTCGCAGTGTACAGATGATGACAGCGTCCTGGCGTGGTGTTTTCCTTACAATTTGGTGTGGTAGTATGTTTGTAGCTTCAATATACCACTTTGCAAATCTTGATCCATCTAAGAAGGCTAGCCTTACTTCGCTAGTCTATTGGATGTTGCAGTAGCCTGCCATTTGATTCTTGATGGTTTTAATTGAGGGTTGCATAGTAATGCTTATGGTCTGGCACATTAAAGCATATTTAGCTAGGTGATCGACCTCGTCATTGCCAGCGATGCCGGTGTGACTTGGAATCCAATTCAAAGTCACTTGCTTGTTGTTGCTTTGGTGATCTAAGGCTAGGAATTGGATTGCTGTTATAAGATAAAGATTCTCTGTCGGTTCCTTGTTGCTTAGGGCCAGGATGGCCCCTCTGGAAACTGTATGGATTGTTGTGTTTCCATACTGTAGGTTAGCTGAGTGTTCTAGGGCTTTTGCAATAGCCACTAACTCAGTTTGAAATGTGGAGGCATGGTTAAAAGCCTCCAATTTTCTCTATATCCTGATGGGGAGACAACTGCAGCAACAGCTGCGGTCCAATGATCCATCAGTATAGTAGATGTTAGGTACAGGTGTGTTCCTGATTGCATTCTTTGCAGCTTCAGTGAGTTGCTCTGGTGTGCAGAGGGCTTTGCTTGCTGCTGGTAGGATAGTAAAGTTATATTTGATGGGGTCCTGAGCCCAAGGGGCAGGAGTGCTGTAGCCTTCATGCTTTTGTTTTCCCTTGGTTTTGTGGGCCTCATTTTGCATTTGCATCCTTCTGAGTGTGTCTAGCAGTTTCTTTGCATGGGAATTGGGTGGGCCTACCTCTTCTGCTAGTGGTAGAAGTCTTTTCAGTTTTTTATTGAGTGGGCTTGTCCTGTCTGCAATGATTGACTTGAATATAATACTGCTATTCCTAATGTCAATCCTGGCTGACAGGGAAATTAGGTTGGTTTCTGCTCTATGTAAGCAGAGTCTTGTCCACATTGGAGAGCCACAGATGAGTCTCATGGCGTTATTTTGTACTACTTCCAATGATTCTTTTTGGGTGTCGGTCATTTTGGTGAGAGTAGGTACTGCAGAATCGATGGGGGATCGAATTTCTTGTAGATAAAACAGTCTAAGGAGGTTGTTTGATACTCCTTGTTTGAGGGAGGTCATTCGTCTCATGGATGATAGACGAATCATTGTCTTCTCTCTGAGGTATGTTACTTTATTAGCAGGTGATAGGGTTTTACTAATGATTACTCTAAGGTACATAAATTGATTTACCCATTCAATGGCTTCTCCCCTTAGAGTAAAGTTCTGAGGGTTTTGCAGAAGTTTTATAGCCATGGCTTTGGTTTTATTTGTGTTGATCTTTAGGCCAAAATCATTGCATTTGGTCTGGATCATGTCCAATGCCTTTTAGGTGGCCTTTTTTTTGCATGTGCTTTGTTTGGACATATGATACATATATCGTCTGCATATATGAAGATTTCTACTCCATTTGGAAGGTTTAAAGTGGCTAGGTTCTCCATTAGTAGATTGAATGCCTCCTTGTGGTGTTCCGTTTTCTATAGGGATGAAATTGGTTGTTTTTCCTTGGAAGGTGACTCTGGCTTCTCGGTTTGATGTGTAATTTCGAGTCCAGGCCAGTAGATGTCCTTTTACTCTTTTTTCTACAAGTGTAAATAGAATTGCAGGTGAGCTGGCTAGCTCAAAGGCTTTCTCGAGGTCGAGGAATATGACAAAGGCTTTTTTGTCATTAATTGTTGTAAGGACATCTGTGATACATTCTTGAGTGCCTAGGCCGCTCCCGTAGGCATATAGGCGGTGATGTAATTGGCCTATTTTCCACTGCAGTCTGTTGAGAACCATTCTCTCAGCTACTTTCTCGGTGCAGCTAATCAAAGCTATGGGTCGGTAGGTGTTTGTTTCCTTGGGTTTTGGGATGGGTTTAGTGTCCTGTTGGTTCCATGTAATTGGGCGTAGTCTATCTGTGTGTGTTCTGTTAATCAAGTGCAAGTACACCAACTTCGCGTGGCTTCCCATATTTCTCAGCCTGCTGTATGTGATGAGGTCCGCTCTAGGGGCAGTGTCTTTTCTGCCTCTTGCAAGGGCCGTGTTTAGTTTCTCCATGGTGTAGTTGTTGTCTGTATCATCTACCATGTTGCAGACGGCTTAAATGATATTATTCCTTTATGGGAGCAGTGTTCTCTGCCTGTTTATTGTCTGCAGAGGTAGGTTGGTGCTTTTATCTCAGTCAGCAAAGTTGTTGGCAATTTTGTTGGCTTCAGCTAATGGGTCTGGGTGTGTGACTCTGGGTGTATTATGTTTCCCAGAGACTTTGCTGAACCAGCTCCATATTTTGGCTAGGGATGTGCTGAAGTTGACTTCATGGCACCATGAGTACCATTTATCCGTTTTGACTTCAAGTGATACTTGCACAGAGTGTTTTATGATCTCCACAAGTAAGTCATGGAGCTCATCAGTTCTATGTCTTCTGAGAAGTTTCCTGGTCCTATTTATTCTGGCATTCATTTCTTTGATGCGGCTATTATAGTACCTGGCGTCGGCGTGTTTCCTGTCAGAGTGCTTTTTCTGAGGCATGGAAACACTTGCGGCTGCATCTAGTTGTTTGTTGAAATCGAGTGATAGGGTGGAGATATCATTTTGAGGGTTTTTTTTTATGTATTCCAGAGCCCATTCTGTCATAGTTGTTTCGAATTTTTCCCAGTTGGCAAAGTCTTGGTTCCACCTTTTGGGAGGTGGAGGAAGAGGGGGGTATTGCTCCAGTTCGAGTTGGATTTCTATGGCCCTAGAGAGGAAGGTGAAGTCTAGACGTCCTCCTTTTAGATGGGTGACTTCTGTAACATTGTTGAGGAGTGTTACATCCGGATATTTTTGCAGTAAGGCATGCAAGTTTCTGCCTGTTTGATTTGCTGCAGATACTGAGTTCAGGAACTGGTGATGGGCGTTGAATTCACCTGCAATTATTGTGTCATCCTCGGAGGCGGCGGTGAAAAGCACCTCAGCATTAATGCTTTTTGCTGGGGATATGTAGATGTTATGTACTATGAGAGTTGTAGCAAGCAAGGATATCTGAATACTCAGAGTCTCTGTCTCTGTCCCACAGTAGATGCTCGGTGCTATTTTGGAGGGAATGCTGCTTTTAAGAAGAGTTGTTAGTCCTCTTGTCGTTGGTGAATGATACGTAGAGTATACTTTGTATCCTGAAAACGCAAATGGTGTGATATCATTGAGCAGTGTTTCTTGCAGTGCAATTATGTCAGGGTTTTGCACTGAAGTTTGGGATTGCAGGAATGCGAACTTGTTTTGTAGTCCGCACACGTTCCATTGGAGCACTTTCACCTGGGTATTTTGGTGGGTGTTTTGGTTGTTGTGAGTGGTTGTGTTAGGATCGTTTGGGGGAGGGTCTATGAAGGGAATTGAGCGTTAAGTTCAAGGGCAGCGTTTTCAAAAATGAAGTCGTCAAGAGACTTTTGAGTGAACTTTACTTTACGGGATTGCAGAAAACTGCGAAGAATATTACTAATGGCTGCTAGAATAGCATCCATGGGGCAAGCAGAAAGGTTATATATATTACTGTCAACATTTAGGGAAGGTTTGGCGGGGAATGAGGCGCTTGGTTGTGTTCTGACAGCGGGACTAGGTAGACTTGGGAATTCTCATAAGGAGTGAGAGGAATTGGGTGTGTGAGTTGCAGGAGCGGATAAGGATGAGGAAGGTTTTTTTGGGCTGTGGGACAGCGAGAGGAGAGGTGAATCTTAGAGGTGAAGGAGTGGAAGGAGTGCGGAATGGGGATCTTCTTGACTTTGGAGGAGGTTTAGGTGCTGGAGGAAGGCTTAGGGGAGAAGGAAGTTCAGGAATGGCATGTCTGGAGGG
>NC_090726.1:164656533-164669033 GCF_036898095.1 Palaemon carinicauda
ATAAAATGATAGTGTAAAAATAGCTAGTGTGAGCAGAATTCGTTAGGTAACCATATATATCCAAAATGAAAATTTTTGCCCATATGTATAATTAGGAGAGTAAGTATAAGAAAGCAGGAAATTATATCAATCACTAAAAAATTATTGTAGAGCGACGAAAAACAATCAGTTCTGTAAATCTACACAACGTTATCATATGGGAAATTATACTTATAAAGAGATTTTTTTTTTATACATTTGTAACAAGGGAAGCTGACATGAGGCATACCAAGATCCCCATCTAACCTCTTAAATTTAGGATTTTACGTCTAGTCTTGTCTTGTCTGGATGTTTGCTCAAATAAAATGATACACTACTCCCCGCAAAAACTCCAAGAGTTCAAACTGTCTGAGCTTAAGAATTGTAAACGAATATTTATCACCGGTTGATATCTCAGTACATTGAACTTCAGCTTTGTATCATGACATTGAAACAAAAATATTTCATAAACATAGATTGAAAAAAATCATTATAGCTTTTTTGTTAAAAGCACACGTGTATTGTTTACTGAAGATTCTAAATTTTAAAGTTTGACACAGTTCAGATCATAAAATTGTTAGTTATAAACTACTCCAGTTGTGATTTTAGAATTCACTTCGCCATTTTTTTTTTATAGCAGACTCGAAAAAGAAGTAAATTATCTAAATTACTTATAAATTTCCTTCTTGGGAAAATTAGTAGTTTTACCAGTCGTGTTAGTAGGTTTTTATATCTAAGAAAACATTATAGGTGGATTTTCGAGTATTTTGATTACATTAAGTTTCAAGCTTTTACAACTCCTTTGTTTCACAGGCCTGAAACAGTAGCTTAACTGATGAGAAAAATGAACATGCACACATGAATTCCAAAACACACATACACACATTAAAAGCCAACATACTCATGTATATATATATATATATATATATATATATATATATATATATATATATATATATATATATATGTGTGTGTGTATATATATGTATATATATATATATACATATATATATATATATATATATATATATATATATACATATATATATATATATATATATATATATATATATATATATATATATACATATATATATATGTGTATATATATATATATATATATACACACACATATATATATATATATATATATATATATATATACATATATATATATGTATATATATATATATATATATATATATATATATACATATATATATATATATACATATACATATATATATATATATATACATATATATATATATATGTATATATATATATATATGTATATGTATATATATATATATATATATATATATATATATATATATATATATATATATATATATACAAGAATATGTTGCCGTTTCTAGTGATTATGTGTATTGGAATTCATGTGTGCATATAGTCATCCTAAGTCAAGAGAATTTTGAACTATAGAAAAAATCAATGAATTAATTATATCACCCTTTCCCGTCTTACCTCATCTTTAAAAAAAAAAAAAAAAATCAGAATGTTTTATCTAAAAACTTCGTCTTTTCGTTGAAATGAAAGTATATAAAAACTCGATTTACGCAGACAAATCGAAAATCCTTTCGTATATAGCTAAATTTTGTATAATTTTTAATCATTTCTTTCTATTGTTACCCTTTCAAAAATATCATCAATCAACTGAACGAGATTTACTTTCTCCCCTTCATTTGTAACCGAATTCTATTAATGGACTTTTTTTTTTTTTTCCATTTCTTAACAATTATATGTTTTATTGTTCTCGTAATCGTCGATTTCTAGATTCGAATTTATCGTTCATCTGTTAACCCCTTTTATTAATGTTAATCCTCAATTATCATTGTTTAAAAATATCAGTTTTTTTTTTTTCCTTTTGTTATTAGTGTCCATTCAGATAATTTCCCCTTCTTTAGTGTTATATAAATAATCTATTTTTCTTTATACTCATATTTTTGCTAATTTCCGTTTATCAAAAGTGCTGATTATGTATTTACTTTTAAAATACTATTGCACTTTCCAATCATTCTTTATTATTTAGAATTTTGTTGTATATTATTATTTATCACTTGAAATTACTCAACTTCCGAAGGAAAGTTTGTAGAAAAAAAGATATAGGTCGTATAACTCTTAGAAGTCAATGATGCCATATATAGGAATAATGGGCCAAGTAAATAAAAAGTCATTTAAGCCATAACATGTTAATGGATATGAAGTCGATAGACTCGATACAAATGAAAGAGGAAACATGTTGAATAAAACAAGATACAGTTTTTTCCCGTCCGATATCCTGGATTAGGATAGGCGTAGAGCATGAAATATGTATAAACTAAGATATAGTAGTTCAAGTATTTATAAAAGTTATAAGATCAACCTGCGTAATTTAAAGTCACACTTTTACGTCACTAAATGACAATGCTGATTTTAGCAAAATGACATATAAGAGGAAGAAAGTATATCCGAGAAAGCACCGATTAATTTGAATGCATAATCCAGAAGTATGGAAGTATCTATTCGGTAAGGAGATATATAAGAAATTTAAGTGATTAAACATAATGTTTTGAAGCGACAAATAGTGTGAAGGTTTTCTGCAACAATGTCTTATACCTCCCTTCATCAATTTAATTATATAAGTAACATATCCTCTTTTATTGATTTCTGTAAATCATCAATTGTTTCATAGCTGCATTTATTAGAGTTTTACCATCGGTAACGACGTAGTGCTTTGAGAGCACTCCCAAACTTCTATAAACAATTAGTATGACTGATGTTAACAGGGTGGAATTCAATTACTTCATCAGCGAATTTACTAAATGAGCTCTAGATAGAACCACTTAAACTGAAGGGTTATACTAATTTAGTTATTAATTTAAAAATAATATATCATGTTAGTGATAGAATTCATAATACTTTAAATAATTTCATATAAAAAATAATTGTTAATTATATCTCGCTTTTCGAAAAAAAAAAAAAAATACATGGAAGATGATGGATAAAACTATTTCTACATGTTTTCTAAGGGCTAAGGCAAATGTTGGCACATGGGAAAAGAATGAAAAAAGAGAAAACAATATGGTCAGAGGGAAAATTAATAAAAAATAGAAAACAATGTTCCTTAATATACACTGCTAACACCAACAGGGCAAGTGTACACATTTGAATTCAAAATAAGTATTTTGGTTGTAAATTATTCACAATATATTAAATATCATCGTTTAGTATAAAAAACTATGCACTTGGGCGCCTAAAGTACTAATGGATGGTAAATTTAAACAAAGCATAAAATATTTGATAAAATATTAGTCGTGTTTCCCTGATTTGTGGAAAAAAACAAAAATAAAAAAAAAAACGCAACGGTTAAGGTCATTCGGAAATTTTGCATCCAAATACAAATGTTTCCATTAGAGATAAATAAAAAACTAGGCTGACATGAAAATGTTGAAACTCAGTAACGAAATGTCTCTCTGGATATCTTTAAACATAATTAATAGGTTTATAAACAAAACTAGCAATATATATATATATATATATATATATATATATATATATATATATATATATATATATATATATATATATATATATATATATATATATATATATATATATATATATATGATTTTCAATAAATGTGTCATTACCAAACACCGAAATCATACAATACTTTATTAGCTTGTTTATACGTAAACTTCAGGTATATATTAATCGGCATTAATATAAGTATTGATAACATTTACATTCAGAACTATCTTTAATTTATATATAAGGAACTAACTATATATCAAATGAAAATAGTTTTTTATTGTTCAAAGAGCAATATACCCATCTTTCTAGGAAATAGTGACCACAGTATTAGGGGTATTGAGTAGATATAGAATTTTATCAAATGTATATAACTTTCTATTGTTCATGAACAATTATATCTATCTTTTCAGAAAAAAAAAACGCAGTAGAAGATAAGAAGAATTAAGCAAATAAAATGACAAATCAGGTTTCAATTTTGCAAATTTTCTACAGTTTTATATCGTTGGAACCATCCTAATGTTCAATTCGACCACCTACTCAGGCATATTAACTCCACCATCAAGCAAGTCACGAGACATTAATACTATTTACACGTGACATTAGCAACATTAGTGTAACCATTTTGTCGACATATTTTATTAATCATCGAAAATTGCGGAAAAGCAATTTGAAGAGGGTAAATATAACTTTTAAGGATATGCAGTGGATATCCTAGATAATTTCGTACAGGAATCTAAACACAACGTATGCCGAAGCCCAGTTTTGTTTGTTTGATATTATAGACATTTACAGCTTAACTTATACTTTGACACAGACAGAAATTCATACACAAACCCTTCCTTATATGATATTCCAGCTATAGTCTACCGAAGCACTTTGAGATTTTTGGAAAGGACATAACGGTAAAAAAAAATATATATATCAATACATTAACAACGTACGTACATACATGCATATATACATACGTACATACATGCATATATTGCTCTGCGATTATTATCGGAACAAAAAAACTTTCCTACACCCCCTAAAATTCAGATAAGGTTCCATGGAGCAGTATTGGGACCTAACAACATTAAAATACTTAATTATTAAACCAGTAAATTATGAAGTTAGCATCCTGATGTTATTTGCTCCTGCCCATTTCTTTAGTTATAACTCTTTACCTCTATTTCCACAACCAACAATAAAACAGTTTCAGAAATTGACAGACAATCCAGGGCTAAATTTGGATTTCCTTCCTGAAAAAAATAAGGTACAAATCATAACGGGAGATAGAATATAGATATCTACAGTAGGGAGAAACTCAGTATATTTCCAACTATTTCTACTTTGCACTCAAAACCCATATACTGATGATATATGGCAAGCATGTAAAATAAATAAATATACCACAACTTATCAAACCCTGAGCAGAAGATCTCTCTCTCTCTCTCTCTCTCTCTCTCTCTCTCTCTCTCTCTCTCTCTCTCTCCATTTTGATGTAATTTCTTTCACGATTAATTAGTTAGGCATTGCTAATAGGTCCCACATTTCATTGTTAAACGGTCATATACAAAGACATATGCAGGAGCTTCCCAGGAGGGCACCTGATGTCCTGGGAAATCTATCAACTGTATGGCAAGATCTAAGACTCTGTCTCATCAGGCATTTTATCAGTTCACCCAAGTAAGATTATGCATGAAAAAGAAAAATATGTACATTTAGTATAGATATAAAGACCCTCGATGGTGCCGACCCACATGCATATTAAAAAACATATGAGAGAGAGAGAGAGAGAGAGAGAGAGAGAGAGAGAGAGAGAGAGAGAGAGAGAGAGAGAGAGATTTTACTTGATGTTTATAAGAATAGACAAAACTTTAATGATGTCTAAAATCTGTGACAACATCTTTGCGGTCAGAAAGAGCTCCAGGCTGTTTTCAAGATAACAGGAAAACTACATTTACTCTTCCACATCTATTGTGTGACATATACAAGAGATTTCAGTCACTATTTTACATGGCTCTTCATCAAGGCTACATTGCTTGATTCATGGATCTACACTTTAATATAAAGGCTATGGGGAAGAAAATTAAGATAAAAAATATTTAGATATTCTGAAAAGAAAGACTAATAATTGATAAATGAGACTTCATGATTCTCTTAAATAATAAGAAACTGAGATAAATTTTAGAATACATAATAATAAATATTCTTTCCTACAAATCATCACAGAATTTCATCACAGATCTCAAAACTGTTTACAATTCTAAATTCGTGACGCAAACGGGATTAACGTCTGTTTTACAGGAGTAAATTACGAGCTTCACTAGCCCTCCCAGAAATCTCGATTTAGGATCTTCGTTGATCTTGGCTTCAATTCAGTTTTAAAGCGGTGCCTTTCCTATATGTAAAATCTTGGTTGTGATGATCCACCCTTTTTTTTTCTACAATGGAACGGTTTCTACACTTCCATCCATACTGCTTTTCTTCCTTGAGACAAAGTTCAATACTGTTGTATAAGGACTGATATAAATTTTTCAAAACTGGTCTTGCGTGTGCAACACTTCTTAGATCGATTGTGGAAAAGTTTCCCTGGGACAAACTGGCCATTCTCTATCTCAGTGATCAACTGAACACAAAGATGTGTTATATTGGTTTTCAAAACTCGAGGATTTTCTTTCATCTTAGAAATTTAAGGGACCGGACTAGCTTGAGTGAGTCATCTTTTTTTTTTAAAAGTGCCTCAAAGAATCTGAAATTGTCTATTATAAAACAAACATATATAATGAACTTATTCGAAGGACAATGGAAAGCTTATATAAGCTTCTTATTCAAAGTTTTAAGAAACTAATGATCATGAAACGGGATGCCATTCTTAGAGCAAGGTGATTGGCACTGCGTATTAGGGCTCTGTAACTTACTTCTCAAGCTTCTTAAGTCCTGTTTATGGTATTAGATTTAAAATTTTAAATATGGTGCTTAATGCACCCCCATAGGACAATAATGTTTTAATAAGGATTATCTTTCAGTTCAATTTCTTTTTTACCAGTAAACTAACATATGTTTAAAGAAAACAAAAGCTACTTTGATATAATATCTTATTGTCAAATTTATCATTTGATGATCTGACCTTTTCTGTGAGTTTAAAGAATAACTACTAAAATTTGGATTATGAAAGATATGGGGTGTATCCTTACAAATAAATCTATGATCCCCTAATTGAAAATATTAAAACTCCTTGTTAATAAAGAAAGGAACGTTAATTGTATATATTAGGAAGTTTCTGTGCAATTGACGTAGAAATATCTTTTTTTTATTCTTTTTTGACATATATGTGATTTTTTACTCAGGAGGGCTAGAGTCATAACCCTTTCGGATACTCATTTATATTCACCAGGCTAGAGGATGGTTCCAGGCCAGGTCTTGGTCTTCAATTCAGACTTGATTTGTTGTCTTCATCCAAGGTTTAAGAGAGAGAGAGAGAGAGAGAGAGAGAGAGAGAGAGAGAGAGAGAGAGAGAGAGAGAGAGAGAGAGAGAGAGAGAGAGAGAGAGCGAGCGATGTGACTCCTTTCTCTTCTGAATAACCTAGGGGAAGCTTTAAGGGGACCATAAAGGCGAACTCAATCTCTTGAGTCGAGGAGATCATGATTATGCAGATGAGAAGGTGACTTGTTTAGAGATTTAGAATATGAAAGATCAGAGTAAGAAAAAAGAAAATGAAGAAAACAAACAGCAGACAATTATTTGTTTTTGGTCACTAGGGTCTAGTCCTTACACAAATGAACAAATAATCACCCATAGTTGAAATTTTAAGCTGGTATTTATCGAAAGTATCATTAATATTTCGATATTAGTTAAAGGGATAGCTAAAATATTTCGTTTTTTATCATTACTGTTCATTTTTGTCATAGAGGGATATCTACACCAATACTTAGTTTTTTTTTTTTGTTTTTTTTTTTTCAAGAATATATCAAATTCGAACGGATACTGCTCATAATATTGGGACTCAATTTAAATGAATCTATATTTTCTTCTTTATAAAAGATTTTACATTAATTTATCATTATTTAATTTGACTATTGAATATAACATAATTCATCTGATTTACAAAATTTTAAACTACTTTCCATATCATATTTACGCTTAACAAATATTCGTTAATATCGTTAAGTATGGATGACTTACTCAAGGTTAGTAATAAATATGAAGTGCTGAAAATATTATGCTGAATAGGTACTAAAGCCTTTTTTTTTATTTTTTTATTCAACTTCTATGAATAAATTTGGCAATTAATGAAAGCGAAGAAACATAATATAGTGTATTATTTTAGAAAATAAAGTAACTCAAAAGATTGAAACAGTAGCATCGGGTAGCTAAAAAAAAAAAAAAAAAAAAAAAAAAAAAATAAAAAATAGAAAATGAAAAATCAGAATGCACAATGTTTAGAATAGCTTCATTCATTTATAGCATAAGCCCTCCAGTTAGTATTCGAAATTGTTTATATATTACTTATAATACGATAAACTCACAAAAGCCACAAACACCAATCACTAAAGAATTTTCATGGATCCCTTCTTTCCCATTCGTGGTGGATAAGTAGAGAAAAAAGTAACCTACTCTGTACCATAGTGCTAATGATTTTCACAGCAGTGGGATTTGCATAATAATATCAAGTGATTTATCATAATTTTCTACCCCTAAAAATGTAATGCTTTAGGTATAAATACTTTTCAAGTCCAGATGAATATCTGTAACGTCAACGAATCAAGCATCAAAGATCAGCTTGCATGTAACTTTTGTATTTTGCTTAAATCTCTTACATCTTAATCCCACAATTGGCAGACATATGCTGCGTGTTGAAAGAACGCCATTTAAACTTTCATACAGATAATAAAGATAAAATATGAAAAAAAAAAAAAATCCCAGAAAGAATTGATTATCATTTTGAACTAAATCTTATCGGAAGCATTTTCCCTCCTCTGCATTTTACAAACTTCAGTGTTTATTCATCTATTAGGTCCTAATAAGGACGTAACTTGGAGGAGCATTTTTACAACGAACTGCATGTTTTGTATTTTTTTTTTTTTGCATTATATTTTTTTTCTGTAAATTTTATGTTGATTTTAAGATAACTATAAAATTATAGCCTTATTTTTGAAGCCCAAAGTTAAAGTATTTCATAACCTAGGTGATTCCTGTTATATTTTCCTTTGAGAAGGCTTAAAAATCGTTTTTATCCTAGTGAAGAATATTCTTTTTATTTTTAATTTTTTAATTTTTAGAAGCTACATGCCTAAGTATAAATACACAATAATAATGTCCATTATTTTTTACCCATCACAAAACGCATGTACTCTGTATTTCCTATTCTTTATTTTGCACGCATGCCTGAAATAGATGTGAAAAGGTAAATAAAAATTTTTAAATTTGATAAAAAGAGGCTGATGATAGGGTTTTTAATTTTCACAATGGCTACATAATAAGGTTTACAGACATTCTTGGTTTATTCTCAACTAATTGTATTATTGCTCTGACTATTACTAAAAAGAACATCGTAAATTTTCTTTTCGTAAGAAATCAAATACAGATCCAAAGAAAAAGAAATAAATCTCTATCTCTTACTAAAGTAATTCATATTGTTGGGCTCATTCACATGAATACACTAATATGTCTATTAAAAGAAAAAAAATAATATAACTGAAAAAAAAAAAACCGCTAGAACTTAAACTCCCCTATGCCAGAAAAGTGCTTCTTTCACAGTCATTCACAGAAACAAAGTGGAACATTTATAACAACGAGTAACTGTCAACTCCTTGGCCACAAAAAAATTACCCCTCCCTAGAATATGTTTCTTCGAGAAACCTGAGCAAAAAAAAAAAAAAAAAAAAAAGCTGTATAAGAAGTAAATCCTATTTTTGACCTTCGTGAATTATTTAGAGATACAATCCTAGGCAGATGGGTAGATTCCTTTTAATTTCTACCTTGAGAGTAAATTAAAAGACTCTGATGTAATAAAGATATTAGTAAATACCAGGAATCAAAACAAAATGATAGATTGAATAAACTTAAACTTTTATTTCTACACTTATTATCACTATAGAGTATTAAATTTTGAGCAGATAATCCAATTTAAATTTTTGGTCTCCAATACAAGCTATAAAATACTCGTCCTTATCAATATTTTTTCCTAAAAAATCAATTTTGATCTCCAGAATAACCAGGATCAAAAGGGTTATAGGTTTGTTGCTATTTCTGTATTTTTAATAAACACGCAGGAAATATTATATATTACCCAAGGCACTAACCCCACCCCACATAAAAAAAAAAAAAAAACAATGCGTTGCCATTATCATTAAGAAAAATTTACTTATATTATACATTTGAATATCTATGAAAGTTTCGAGACATCATGCGAGTTAATCGTTTCAACATCAATCGTTTCTTGGTATTCATCATTTCAATATTATTTCTAATATCTTGAAAAATTATTCGTAATTCCTATTCAGCCCCATTGGCACTTCATAATAAAGGACCACATATCCAATACTTTTAATTTTAGAGATAAGGATTAGCTAGTATTTTAATCTCTATGTGTAATTTGACATCCCATTTTTTATGAATTTTTGGCATTTTACTTTAGGATTCAAGTAAATATGTTTTCTAATATTTACTTTTCAACTTCATACAAGAGTCACTCTGGAACACATCTGAAGTGTTTTGAGTTGAAAATTTAATTACCAATCCTCACAGGAAAATCCTTTGTATATTACAGCTAAAGTCTTCTTAATAGAAACTTCCTCCCTAAAAGTAGCTATATATTTAAGGTTAGGTAATAAAAGAAAAGCACCTGCTGATAAACTGTTTGAATCGCTTATTCTGATTACATTTTCAATCACGGTTATCCATTCATAAATATGACATTACTTAGTATTTGTTTGACTTTCAACTTGTACTAAAATTTACATTTGTAGAGATAAAACATATTGAGGAAAAGTATTTAAAAATTATGTTATATAATTAAGTAAAAATTTTATATGAGAAGCAAAATATTTCTATCGAAAAGTATTACATAAGCTACGGTATGCAAAGGAATTAATGTTTAACTTATTTTTAATGAAATCACAAATATGTGTATTTATTATTACGTGGTCTCACAGCATTGTCATTTTGATTTATCAATTTAATTGAATTATAAATAGATACGTTTTCCTTAACTGACAAAGATAATAGTGTGTAAAAGAAGATCGGCAACTTATTAAAACTAGTCAGAGTTTTGTGCAGTAATGTTAGGGCTACTGGAGTCTTCATAAAATGTTTATATCGTTATGTATATCGCATTTCATTTATTATTTATGAGCAATTGAAGTCAATACTAATGAAAACCAAGGAGTTTAGACAAATTAAACACTCAGTAAAATAGTGAATTGAAGAACAATTGGATTATGATGAAGGTTCAGTAAGCAAGAATGAATTAGCGGAAGCACTCTATTTAATGTCGATAAATTGAACTTCATGAGCTGCTTCAACAGCGGCCATAGGTCATAACAATAACAATTAATGAACAACAAAAGCAAAAAAATTATCCTCGTGATATATTTGTGCTGGAATCAGGGATTTACTGGTATAATTTTTGGAAATAACTCTTCTGATTGTTATCTTCTTAGAATATTTTTTAGGTTTGATTGTTATTTTATATGATTAACGTTGAAGTTATTTTGTTTTTGCGGAGAAAATGTTTTCAAAACTGAAGAGGATTGAATTTGAGAGAGATAAAATTTAAAGTGGTTTATGTCCTGGAAAATCAAAAGGGATTCCCGAAGAATAAGAATTTTCTATAAAAAAAATAACATTTTATATTGGTTAGAATACATTAAACATTAAACTAATGAAAATTAATCAATTTGAAATTCTGTTCTCACTATCATTATCAATATTATTGTTATTATTAATATTATTATTTTTATCATTATTAATGTCAATATGCTCTTCGCAGAACTTCTTTGCCGTCAGCAAAATGGTTTTTGATATTAATAATAAAATTAAAATGTGTGGCGAAACTATGTAAATCTAGTAAGATGAATTGAACAATTTAGTACTTATGTCAGAATTTTTTTTTTTCCACCGGTCCATGCACCATACTTCATAACTAAATTTTAGGATATTGCATCCGTACCCATTCAATCTTTCACGCTCCATCCCAGTTAACATGCCTGAACATATTGCTTCCACATCCATCAATCTTCCATATTCCTCTTCACAGATATAAACTGCATTAATACAAAATTATATGTTGATAGATAGTAGCTATATTCCACCAAGATATACAGAAATGATTAAAAATATAACCAAAGCTTTTCCTCAAACTGAGTACAAGAGGAAATCTTTATATATTGATGAACAACAAGAGGGAGTATTCATCATCCTTTTCATAAGTTGTTTCTTTACGTATTACTATCTGTCAGATGGAATATAAGTATAAATCTGCAAAAATTAAAAGGTATAAACTAGATATGTATAAAGAATAATCTTTGGACTGTAACCGAGGGCCGGTCACACTGATCGTGTAATTATAACTCTCGTTAAACATCTGAAATATGCCCAATGTAAAACCCCTTCATCTAGGAAATGGAATTTCATTATAAATCTGCAAATTTAACATATATACAGTAGGCATGCATAAGGAAATATCTCTGGTCTCTTTATCGGAAAGAGGGTCTCTCACGCGTATCCTGTAATCATATTTCTCATTAAATATCTGAAGTACCTTCAATGGAATATGAGAAAGGAAGATATTCATAGAATATCGTGTGTGTGTGTGTGTGTGTGTGTGTGTGTGTGTGTGTGTGTGTGCGCGCGTGTGTGTGAGCAGGTATGCAAATTGGTAACTAGGCTTTACGTTTACAGACTACACCAATCAAAATAAAAACATGATGAAAGCAATTTTCCAAGTGAATATTTGTAA
>NC_090726.1:164679033-164694033 GCF_036898095.1 Palaemon carinicauda
TTTATCCCTCCAGTGCCAGCTTTGGGTTTTTGATTTCCTGAGCGGAATGAAGACAATTACTTTTTAATATTGTTGATTATGGGTTGGGTGGGGCAAATAAAAGAAATATTGCTGTCACTACTAATGCTTTGTTGACTATCAAAAAAAAAAAAATCAATGGTTGGATTTAAACTTAAAAAGAAAAAAAAATGTTTTTGTTCCAAATTTAATACAAAACACACAGCCACTGTATCAAAATCTATGAATATTATAGCTTTCATGAGGATGAAAAGCACCACTTTTTCTATTGAAGTTATATCGTCTTTCGAAATAATTTTTTTTTTTCATAATTACCAAAGTTTGGTGAAATTTCCATTTTTTCAGTTTTCCCGGAAAGATTGAGAGAAAAAGCTCAATTTTTTTTGGGCGTAATTCTCAAAAGAAAGATGAATATTATGTGTATAATTGATCTTACATGTAAATAAAGAGTTCCTGGATACACAGACGTGCGCACGCACACATACACACAGCCGCACACACATATAGGTGTGTGTGCGTGTATGTGTGTAAAATTATTCAATATTGGGATTTTTACTATAATATAAAACGTTATAATAAAGTAGTCATTATAGCCACTTTTTGATATATCCACTCTGCATCAAAAGTTAATCATTACTTTATATGAAGTTTTTAAATTTTTCTTCCATGTGTTCAATGCTTACATGTGTTTTGTATGCTATAAATTTCTATCATTTGCCCTTTAATGTTATTTTTTTTTTTAAATCCAGCTAGTCTTAGGTCATTAAGAAGCTGACTAAAAAGTCTACTGTATAATATCATTCCAAATAATTGCATATCACCTTGAAAAAAAGAGAGGATTTAGGAAATTGAATACCTTAATACTCTTACACCGTTAAGGATGTTAAGTATAACGCACTCTTTGAAATTGCTAATCACAAAATGTATATGATATTTTTTTTTTATTTATTTATTTATTTATTCTTTTTGTCAGAACATCGTTTAGAATTTCTTTAGAATTCCTTTCAATGTGTTCTTTGGAATATCATTAATGTGTGATAATCAAGTTTTTTGCAGATTGAATGACCCTCAAGGGAAAAGTGAGAATATAGGAGAATAGTTAGGATCATTACGATCTGACTTCATCTCCTGAGAGAAGATTCATTTCCGCTATTAAGAAAGACAGGTCTTTGAAATCCCTTCTGGCAATTGTGGAATGGTGCTTAGGGGAACCATATTTCGTCTCTATCTTCTTTTAGCAGGGGTATCGTACCTCAAGAGCAGTCTCTCTCTCTCTCTCTCTCTCTCTCTCTCTCTCTCTCTCTCTCTCTCTCTCTCTCTCTCTCTCTCTCTCTCTCTCTCTCTCTTCTGTTATATAGGCAAATAAAATAGGAGTAAATATACTGGTCACTAATATAATTCTCATTTGCACCACCATTATGCAACATTAAGAATATTGCGTTTATTCAATAATCATATATGTAACAAATACTGCTGTTATATGCACTCGAGGAATCCTAAAATAAAACTAAGATTTATATTTAATGGATTAGAATGAAAACTATATCATTATAAGGAAAGTAATAAAAAATAAAATTAACGGTTGAAAAATGGCAAATAGCAGATTGAAATAACATGAGTTGCTAAGGGTAATGAAAATATTGAGTTGCAAGAGATACCAACTATGATAAGCTGTGTATGATGATTATAAGGAATGACTGAATAAAGTTAAAGGACAGAATCCGGAACTGATTGTTTGTAATTACACCTGATTAGCGTAAAAGCATTCCCTTCTAAAATTACTATATTTTATGTAGCATTTATGCAGCTCTAAATTATTCCACAGTTCTAATATTGGGATTTTTAATGCCTGGAAATATATTCTTTTTAGTAATAACAATGGTGCTTAAACATGATATCACATTTACAGAATATATAAGACAGGGTAGCCTAGAGACTAGGTACATATTTAATTACGAATCATACAGCAGCTAAAGAAGTCGTCATTATCGATGCCATTTCTTAACACTACGTTATTAACCATTTCAATAATGGATGCCATTATAGGCCCCGAAGTATGTATCAGCTTGTGTTGAAAAGAAAAACTTCGGCTCGTTTCATCAGTGTAAAATTTCAGTATCTAATGTTTTGTCTCTATTTCATGGCTTTCATCGTTGTTTACAAAGAAATACGTTAATGAATGGTCAATAAATCTTAACTTTCTTAATTTACGTGGCCAAAATAAATTATGGTCTTATTCGTAAATATTTCTTTGTTAACCATAAAACAATAACCTTTTTATTATATGTGCTATAGAAAATTGTACTTCCAGTTATTTGATATTAATGGCATGATCTCAGTATATCTTGTAACAGCTCACCAAGATATATTGGTATAAAAGTCCTACTTTCAAAAGACAAAATGAGGGAAATCTATTATGATAGATTTTCATTCTTATCATTTATCCAAAAAAAAAAAAAAAAAGAATGAGAGAAGCCTAAGATTTAAGCAGTTAATGAATTACAAATATAACAATTCTTTCACACCCATAAATGAAGAAAACACACACACACACACAAACACACACACACATATATATGTATATATATATATATATATATATATATATATATATATATATATGTACATATATATATATATATATATATATATATATATATATATATATATATATATATATGCATATGTACAGTATATACATATATATATATATATATATATATATATATATATATATATATATATATATATATATATGTGTGTGTGTGTGTGTGTGTGTGTGTCTTTGTGTCTTTGTGTTTATGTAAGCATGTAAGTGCATGCGTGTGTAGAATTATTCAATATGAAGATTTTTACTAAAATGCAATTAAATATAATGAAGTAGTCATTATAACCATTTGTTGATATATCTACTCGCCTAAAAAGCTATTCATTATCTTATATGAAGGTTGTATTTTTATCTTTTTTGTGTTCAATGCTTACATGTGTTTTGTATGGTACAAATTTCTGCCATTAACCCTTTGTTATTATCCTTTTTCAAATTAAGATAGTCTTAGGTCAATAAGAAGCTGACTATAGAATCTATTGTATAATATAATTTCAAGTAATTGCATATCACCTTGAAAAAAAGGGGATTCAAGAAAATTGAATGCATTGATAGTCTTACACCGTTAATACGAAGTATAACACATTCTTTGACATTGCTAATCATAAAATGTATACACACAGATTTTTTTTTTTGAAACATTACTTAGATTTTCTTTAGTCTTTAACTTAATGTAGTCTTTGGAATATCATTAATGGAAAAATTTATAATTCATAAGGATAATTAGGATCGTTACGACCTAATTTCGTTTCCTGAGAGAAGATTTATTTCCGCTATTAAGAAAGTTAGGTCCTTGAAATCCTTTCTGGCAATAGTTGAATAGTGCTTAGGGGAACCATATTTCGTCTCTAACTTCTTTAAGGAGGTGTATGGCTAATTGACACCAGTAATCCCCCCTTCTCTCTCTCTCTCTCTCTCTCTCTCTCTCTCTCTCTCTCTCTCTCTCTCTCTCTCTCTCTCTCTCTCCTGTGTTATGTATACAAATAAAATAGCCGTTAAAAATCTTGACCTCTAACATACTCTATATATACCACCATTATGCAATATTATAAGTATTGTTTGTATTCAATAATCAGAAGAGATGTAACAGATACTGCTATTGTATGCGCTCAAGGAATCATAAAATAGAACTAAGGTTTAGATTCGATTGTGTAGAAAGAAAACCACCTCATTAGAAGAAAAGTAATAAAAAATAACATGAACTTTTTTTAAAAAATGGCTAATTCAGAATAGCAGAAGGAAATAGGTAATGAAAATGAAGAGTTGCAATAGATGCCAAAGATTAAAAGCCGTGTACGATGATGGTAAGGAGAGATTGAAAAAAGGTAAAGGACAGAGTCCGGAGTTAATTGTTTCTTTTTACACCTGCTTATCATAAAAGCTCTTTCTTCTAAAATTACTTGATTTCATGTAGCGTTTATAGTAACTCTAAATTATTTTACAACTCTAATGGGATTTTCAATGCCTGGAAATAATGGTGCTTAAACATATTTTCCCATTTACAGGATATATAGGACAGAGTTAGATAGAGACTAGATGCATATTTAATTACGAATTTCCCAGCTGCTAAAGAAGTCTGCATTATGGGTATCATTTGTTAACATTACATTAATAGCCTTATAAATAACGTATGAGATTTATAGGGCACAAAGTCTGCACCAGCAGACATAGCCTTCTCGACTTAAACTCTAGCTTATAGGGAAAAGAAAATCTCAGGCTCGTTTCATATGTATAAAAGTTTAGTATCTAATATTTTTTTTTCTTTATTTAAAGGCTTGCATTGTTGTTTAATGAGAAAAATACGTTGTTGAGTGGTCAATAAATCTTAATTATTTAAATTTGTGTGGCAAAATAGAGTATTATGTATTATTCGTAAATATTTCTTAGTTAACCATAAATCTATAATCCTATTTAATAACGATATTATAGAAAATTGTCCATCTATTTATCTGATATTAGGTATAATCTGATTATACCTTATAACAGCTCTCCAATATATGTAGGTATATGGATCCTACTTTCACAATCCAAAATCAGGGAAATCTATTAATGATAGATTTTCATTCTCATTTATCAAATAAAAGAAGACAATGATTTGAGCAATTAATTAATTACATATCTAACAATTCTCACATACACCAAAATAATTAAAAAAACATACACACAATTATGTATACATGCATATATATATATATATATATATATATATATATATATGTGTGTATATATATATATATATATATATATATATATATATATATATATATATATATATACATATATATATATATATATATATATATATATATATATATATATGTGTGTGTGTGTGTGTGTGTGTGTGTGTACATGTGAAGATATTATGTATGTATGTATATAAATTTAGGATTTTATCCTAAATATAAATAATTATAATAAAGTAGTCAATGTAGCTATATGTTGATATATCCACTCTGTATAAAAAAAGTTATTCATTATTTTATATGAAGGTTGTAAATATCTGTTTCTTGTGTTTAGTGTTTACATGTGTTTTGTATGGTACAAATTTATATAATTGATCCTTTATTATTATCCTTTTTCAAATCCAACCAATCTTAGGTCATTAAGAAGCTGACTATAGAATCTACTCTATAATATTATTTCAAGTAGTTGCATATCACCATCAAATTAGAGGATGTAAGAAATTTAATTCCCTTATACTCTCTCTTACACTGTTAAGGTCATTAAGTATAAGACATTCTTTGAAATTGTTAATCACAAAATGTATATACACAAAATATTTCAATTTTTTGTTTCAGAAGATTGTTTTTTATTTCCTTAGACTTCCATTAATGAGGTCTTTGGAATATCATTAATGTGTGATAACCATAAGCTTGTTGCCGAATGAATGACCCTGAAGGGAAAAGTGAGAATTTACGAGAAAAATTAGGATCATTACGACCTGACTTCACTTCCTGTAAGAAGATTAATTTCTGCCATTAAGAAAGTCAGGTCTTTAAAATCCCTTCTGGTAATCGTTGAATGGTGCTTAGGGGAACCATATTTCTTCGCTAACTTCTTTTCAGGGGTGTATAGCACCTTGAAAACAGCCCCCCCCCCCTCTCTCTCTCTCTCTCTCTCTCTCTCTCTCTCTCTCTCTCTCTCTCTCTCTCTCTCTCTCTCTCTATCATATAAACAAATAAAATAGGCGTAAAAGTCTTGACAACTAATATACTGTATATATGTACCACCAATATGCAACATTATAAGTATCGTGAATATTCAATAATCAAAGGACTTCTAACAGATAATGTAATTATATGCACTCATGAATCATAAAAAAAATCTAAGGTTTAGATTCAATTGTTTAAAAGGAAAACCGTATCGTTAGAAACGAAGTAATAAAAAAAATAATAAGAACGGTTAAAAAAAGGGATTATTCAGAATAGCAGATGGAAATATCTTGAGTTGCTATGTGTAATGAAAATGAATAGCTGCAACAAATGCAAAAGATTAAAAACCTTACATGACGATGACAAGGAAAGATTAAAAAGAATGTAAAGGACAGAGTCCGGAGTTAATTGTTTCTAATTACACCTGATTAGTATAAAAGCATTTCCTTTTAAAATTACTAGATTTTATGTAGCATTTGTGGTAGCTCTAAATGATTCCAGAACTCTATCATTATTATTTTTAACACCTTTAACAGAATATATAAGACAGGTTATGATACAGACCGTGACACGACAGTTCTGTGCAGGACAATTCAGCGCCGACAATTCAGCTCAGACAATCCAACGCTAGACAATCCAACGCTAGACAATTCAGCGCAAAGACAAATCAGCGCAAAAACAAATCAGCGCAAAGACAAATCAGCGCTTGTGTGTATATTTGTATTGGTAAATATATATAAGAACGTACATCTCATATCTCTCTCTTAAAAATGGTATAGTACAGAAATAATTACTTTTTTGGGCTCAGGCCATGTAGTCCTCATGGAAGTTCCTAAAGGGTAGCTTCCTAGGGTATATTTGACTACAGTGATATTCCCAGAGAATTTTACCTTAAGGTATCCAGAATTCTAACTCCTGAAGCTAATATCCATGATTAAATCTAACAGGGATATCGCATAATATCAGAGGACGTATTCTTGACACGTCGCATAGCTATCTTCACCCCGAACAGTATTAACGCTTCGAGAGGTTACAGTGACAAGAATCTGAAATGGGAATGAAAAGAGAGCCGTTCCCAAGGAATCTCTCTTATTCCGTTTGCAGTGTGTATCTGACGAAGGTGGCAGCGCCATATCCATTCCTTTTCGTGTAGCTCTACTACTCGGTGTTTTCCCTTGTGTTCTCTCGTATTTTTGGATTTTATTCAAGGTTATGATGCTTCCTCCGGCTCCTTCTGCCTCTGGAAAGTTGAGTATTATCTTTACTTTGTATAAATATAAGCTCTTGTCGTTTTGAATTAAATCAAAAGAGATTTTAACGTAAATAAGAGCTGTTGCCTTCCGGAGGCATCCTGGATGCTGTCGCTCGCTATATATGGGTCATTTAGCTAGCCAGAGCGACGTTCCCAGTTCTTACGCTTTAATAAATCTAGCTATTTAGCTCCTCTAGGAATTCTTATATAATGCCGTTAGTTTTCAGTTCGGTGATTTAGGTAACCGATCTTGCCCTTCGCGAGGCTTAGTAGTCTACACGTCTGGCCCTAGTACTTTCATGCATGATATAAGTTTTCCGAGTGTTATGTTATTGAAGTTATAGGCAAATATTTTATACATGTAAGATATTGTTGAATTATATTCTCCAAGATTGTATACGAGAGAGTTTCGGTGATTTATGTAATCGATTCTCACCGCACCTAGGCTAGTAGCCTATGGGGCTTTAGTATACTCTCGCACACATCCCCGGTTGTTCTTTTCTCCTCCGGAGAATAAGTTCAATCCCTTTCTCCCTCTGAGTAAGCCTTAGGCTTAGTCCTAGTGGTTCTATCTGAATAATATTCAGGTATAACTATACTATGATAGGTCAGTCCTGACAAGCTAACCAGAGTATCTGGTTTTTGAGGTTGGGACAAAACATCAGAGTTTTAGTCTGTGGTCTGCGTCTTCCTACCATAGAGAATGAGTTTCCTTTGCTAGGTTAGGTGCAGACACAGGAGGCTTTGCTTCCCTAGCCCACATCTGAAGGATTCTGTATGAGATGATCCCTTCTTCTAGTGGTCTAGCAAACTGTCCTGTTTGGTTATTCTCGGGTCGGAGACTGAGTTTTCTCCGTTGCCTGACGAAATAACTACACCTAACTTGGTTCTGGTATGGAGGAGGATAGCAAGTATTGCCAACCTTCCTCCCTATAGACAAACTCTAGGTTAGGATGAGCTTCCCTAACTGCTGGGTGTGTCTCATACTAGAACGAAGTTTACAGGACCCTTATTGGGTTCCCCCCCTCTCTTTCTTAGTGATGGCCTAGCCATCACATCTCTTAGCTGCAGTCCTACTTCTGTACCTAGTGTAGGTTAGGATGGGGGACCGGCTCAGCTCTCTGCCGGCCGGCAGAGACCTTTTTTTCTTCTGCAGAGTGAACCCCAGACCTCCCTTGGTCTCCCTTCCATGTCTGCTGGTAGAGCCCGGCAGGCTATGGATATATAGGAAGACTGAATGCTACATTCTCCCCTTCCTTATGGTCACTCTTTCTGGATGAAGGTTGTATGGCAATGCCGCCTTATAACCTTACGTCCATACTGTTTCTCTTGCTAGTGTATTGTTCTCCTAGCCCGGCTGCCGGCTTAAACGGCTGGCAACCGGGTAGGTGGAGGTTCCCTGGTTCGTAGTCACTGCCGGCCGTCATGGGTATCACTACCTTTGCCTGCCAGCATTAGAAGCACATCCCGAGATCTTCTGGCCACTACGTTTAGCGGCCGGCAGTCGGGTGCTAGTGTTTTCAGTTGCCGACCGGCAGTGATTGACGGTCAGCACACATTTGCGAACCAATGAAGTGCCGCCTATAAGTTGAAGGTAGCACACCTTTGAACTATACAGGGGTAAATTCCGGCCGGCGCGTTCCAGCACATGCCGGTACGTGCTGGCGCGTGCTGGCCGGCACGACAGCATGCGATGTACAGTAGTTATCTTGTACACCTTTTGTTGAGACCGTACAATATATAGAAAGTGAGTTCCTTTTATATTCATTCTATCCAGTATATTAAAACTTTATTTCAAGGTGTGAGCTACACTTTAACTTTCCGCTTAGGAAAATATCTAAGGTATTCCAGAATAAGAATTAACCTTAGTTTTAATATCTTGGGAGGTTACAGCAATTGGCTGGGCAGGAAATACAAGTATGTGCCTTTCCTTCTTTCCTTTTTAGCTTTACTATATAAGCTACATGTATTAACAATAAGTGAAAAGCCTTCACTTGATACTCATGGATTTTCTTCTCTTTACAGGAGGACCATGCGAAGTGCGGGAGTATGTTCTGCAATGTCCGCAGTAAGAACTTCTGTGGACATGAGTTATGCAGGAGGCACGCAGCATGCACAGCATCCAAAGGTGATCTCCGGTATTAGAACCCTCAGGTATGTATCAAATATTCTAACCTGATTACCGAGACGTTTGACACCCCTCAGTCGGCGGAGTCAAGGGATGCTGTTAGAGAAAAGTTGCGAACCTGGGTGAGGAGTTTTCAGAAGCCCCTACCTTCCAAACGAGAAGATGAGGGCCTACCTTTTCCCTAAGGCATCGACTGATGCAGTCATCCCTCAGCCTCATGAGGAGATACCAACCATCCAGAATCCGGTAGATTCTGAAGTCTCGGCCGCCCTTCAAGACACCCAATTGGACGATAGGATGTCAGAGGTGTCGGATTATACAGAGAAGGACCTTCTGGGAGAAGGTCAGGAGGAGGAGCTGACCCAGGCTCCAGAAATAAAAGAGGAAGAAATCGACGAGGTGTCGGTTACATCGGTTCCGGACCCAGAACCTGTTCCCTCTACATCGTCTGCTATCCCAGATGACCTGGGAACGACTCTTTCTTCTATTGTTGAGATGATCCAACAAATTCAGAAGAAGAATGATGAAAAGGAGGCTGCAATGAAACTGGAGATATGTAGACTTGTAGCATCACGTGGGCCCCAGAAGCGACTCAACGTGAAGGATCTTCCTTTGTGTTCGGATACCAATCCTTGGAGGTATGCCGAACACATGTCAATGACAACCGGGAAGATTGTTATAGCGAAGATGTTGGGCTCAATTCCCCTGGAAGATGTGGAATTTTGGCCCAACAAAGACTCTTACCCGGACTGCTATGTCCGTCTTTGGAAGGAGCCAGCCTCAAAGGAGGAAACGGAGCCAAAGGAGGTCATAGTCCTTGACCGTAGTAAAGCACAGGCATTACTATCGAGCTCGATGAAAGAGAGGGGCTTCACGAACTCAAAGGTGCCAGCTTTGAGTAAAAAGCTTCCCTCCTTTGTGGCCCCTCCAACCAGAGCCTTTCCCTTCATAGAAAAGGGATATAAGGCAGCCTTGAAGGTGGCGAAGACAAGGAAACCATGCCCCTCCATGGAGGAAGGCAAGCTGTTATCCCTGACCTTGCCATTGGACCAAAAGGACTGGAAGGACGTTCACCTTACCTTCTCAGTCTGGAAGTTGGAAGCTGATATTGCCGAACGTCAGTTTGGTGAGGGACTTCCAAAGCTGTTGGAGTTTCTCTTGCGCAGAGAGAAAGAGATGAAAGAAAGACTTGCAGCATCGATGTCATTGCCAACGATTTAAAAAGAAAAAAAAAAAACGATGGCAAGTGACCCCAAAAAACAGGACACGTTTATGGTAGTGGCCAAAACCCATCTGGCCACAGTTACGAAGGATCTCTTTAGCTTTATTAAAGCTAGGAGAGCCTGTAGAGAGTTCGTGTTCGCCTCGGCTACGGTGAGGCACGAACCGAGGAGATTGATGTCTTCTTGCATATGGGGTAAAGACCTCTTTCCCAACGAGGTAGTTAAAGAGGTAGTAAGCAAAGCCGCCATGGAGAATAGGAACCTTCTCCAAAAGTGGGGCTTAAACCTTAAGAGAAGTCTTCTCCGGATGAGGGTCCCCAACCCAAGAAGAAGACAAAAAAAGCCTAGGCTATCATCTCGGCTAGCTAAGCCCTACCGACGGCAACAACAGCAACTTCCTGTGACCGCGGTGCCTCAGATAGTGGCACAACCTCCAACCGCATACCAGTTGGTACCTCAACATGTTGCGACACAGTCGCCAGTTTTTAACCCAGCCTTTGAAAGGCAGAATTCTTCCTTTCAATCAAAAGCTAGAGAAACAGCCAGAGGTTCTTCTAGACGCCCTTCAAGAAGAAGGGGATTCAGGGGAGGACGCGGTCAACGGCAGAAGCGAGATGCTTCCAGTAGGAGGGAGACTACATCTATTTAGGGATCGTTGGACCTTCGATCCCTGGGCCCACAGCCTAATAAAGAATGGACTAGGTTGGTGCTGGAACAGTACTCCACCTCCATTTCCTCAGTTCTTCCAACAATATACCCCCATTCTGGAAGAATATGTCCGAAAACTCTTTGTGAAAAGAGTAATTTGAAAAGTAAAGTCCATCAAGTTCCAAGTTTTGTGTTCCAAAGAAGGACTCAGAAACTCATATTCATTCCAGATTTGTCGCCACTCAACAAATTCATAGTGAACTATAAGTTCAGGATGCTCACACTTCAACACGAAAGGTCCCTACTGCCCAAAAAAGGGCATATACAGTCTCCATAGACTTGTGAGACGCTTATTGGCAAGTTCCAATTAATCGTCACATCTCCTCCTACCTAGGGTTCGAGTTACAAAGAAGACTATACGCCTTCAGAACCATACCATTCGGGCTAAACATAGCCCCAATTATTCTCTTGGAGCTTGCGAACGCAGCCGTCCATCAATTACGCCTAAAGAGAGTCCAAGTAGTGGCCTACTTGGACGACTGGCTGGTGTGGGCAGCATCCAGGACAGAATGCATGCAAGCCTCTAAGATAGTGATCCAGTTCCTGGAACATCTGGGATTCAAGATCAACATCAAAAAGTCTCGACTATCTCCAGCTCAAAAAATTTCAATGGTTGGGAATCCATTGGAGTTTGGAGTCACCTCAACTTTCCATTCCTGTGAAGAAGAGGAAAGAAATAGCAGGATCTGTCAAGAGACTATTGATATCCAATCGGATATCAATACACAAACAGGAGAGAGTGCTGGACTCTCTACAGCTTGCTTCCATAACAGATTCAGTGCTAAGAGCACAGCTAAAGGATGCAACAGGAGTCTGGAGATAATACGCATCAAACGCACGTAGAGATCTGATGAGACCACTACCGACTCGACTGCGAACGCTTCTCAAGCCGTGGTCCAAAGCCAAGCAGATGAAGATATCAATACCTCTTCAACCTCCTCCCCCGTCAGTTAATATCCATATAGACGCTTCAAAGGAAGACTGGGGAGGCCACTCTCACCAGAAGAGAGTCCAGGGAGCTTGGTCCAATCTTTCAAGTCATTCCACATCAACTTTCCAGAAGCCATGGCAGTATTTCTGACACAAATGAAAGTTCTCCTCACCACTCGAACCAGACAGCAAAGTGAGAGTGAGATGCTTGAATCGACAAGGGTCAGGATCACCTCGGATCAACCAAGTGATGATGGCCATACTCCGTTTGGCGGAAAGAAAGAAATGGCACCTGTCAGCAGTTCTCATTCAATCGGTCCGCAACGTGACAGCGGACGCTCTATCCAGGTTCACACCGATAGAGTAAGAATGGTCCCTAGACACAGGATCGTTCTCCCTCAGCTTGAGCCAAGCCCCGGAACTGCAGATAGACCTCTTTGCGACGAAAGACAAGTAGAATGTGTCGCCGTACGAGGATACGCTAGCAGAAGCACTGGACACTATGTCCCTAGACTACAACAGATGGTCCAGGATTTACATGTTCCCTCAGCACAACCTCCTTTGAAGATCCTCAATAGGAGATCCTTCAAAAGGAAGGCGGCAATAGTGGGCCACAAGTGGCCAATCAGCGTTTAGTTCCCTTAGGCATTGGAACTACGACTGAAGTTTGTACCGCTACCGGATCCAATCCTGACTCAGCGAGTAGGTGTCGTTTGTCGAGGCGAAGAAACCAAAAAGAATTCTTGATTGACTTCTGTTTATTTTCTTTATTCACCTTCATGAGTAAGGTTTAGCAGCCAACACATTATCAACGTGCAAGTCTGCCTTGACAAGACTGATACTATATACCTTTCAGGTCGACCTTTCTAAGGACAATTTTTAATTAAAATTCCGAAGGTCGGTGCTAAGGTTAGACCTTCAGCGCCTCTAAGACCCATTTCATGGGCACTAGATAAGGTTCCTCATTTGCATTAATTTTGAATAATGAGGAGTGCGCTTTGAAGGATTCAATTCAAAAAGTTATGTTTTTGTTCGCACTCGCTTCGGGGGCTAGAGTTAATGTAATAGTGGCTCTCTTGAGAGGGGAAGGCTACGTTCAGCTCTTGAAATGAGAACTGAATCTGTTTCCAGACCCAACGTTCCTTTCCAGGAACAAGCTACCCACCAACAGGTGGGGTCCCTAGAGAATCTGCCCTCTGAAGGAAGATGCATCTCTATGTCCAGTGGAGTGCCTAAAGGTCTATCTTCATAGAACTTCAGACTTTAAGGGAGGACAGCTGTTCAAAGGAGAAACCTCAGGTTCAAATTTTATCTGTGAAACAACTAAGGGCGAAACTCACCTATGTTATTCGCAAAGCGGATCCAGACAGTACACCCGCAAGTCATGATCCGAGCAAAGTTGCCTCTTCCATTTAATTTCTTTAATTATATGGACTTTGAACATCATTCGTACACCGGCTGGTAGTCTTCCAAGATGTTCTTTGTGCACTATGCGAAGCAAGTGAAGCAACTCAAGAGGTCTGTGGTAACAGCAGGTAGATTCTTAAACCTTCTGTTTAAATCTGCGAGGAACAGTGTAATTAATTTGTGACAATTAATTAAGAGGGTGAGTGTGTAGTCACAGTCTGTTACTACACACTGAGCGATAGGCCACTAACGTGTCCTTAGGAACTGTTCCATGGACTTTGGTGAACTATAGCATAATACGGACACTTGTGCCAAGCGTTTCTTACGCTAGTGTAAATAAACAGTAATACAGACTATATCATTATTATTAATGATTCGATTGAAGTGGCAAATCTGTTTCCTGTTAAACGAAACAGTATTTTCTGTTGACTGTTTTCTTTATGCTTTAACGAATATCGTCCACATTTTATAAATTTTGTAAATGTTGACCTGAAATGTTTGTTCATAGTGAACCCTGCGTCTTATTCGCCCACACTCATTTTATTAGAAAAGTACTGAGCATTATAATTAAAATATGGATAATTTTAACATGGAACGTCTTTTAAGATTGTTCCTTTCTTCAAGCAAAAATCCACTCGCTTTAACCCTTCCTTAGGAAGGATTAACGTTTTACCCTAAGGGGTTGATGGTAGAGATGCAATTTTTTTTCCTATACGGATACAACTGTTATCCAATAGTTTAATAAGAGTAGATACCTTGGGGATATGTCAGGAATTCATACTGACATTGGTCACTCTTATACAAACTTTGCTTTATGATGTATAGGGCGAGACCACTATACAAGCTTGTCATTTGGTCATCCATAGTTATTATGTACTCTTCGAGACTTTTTCCAGAGTCTAGTACGACTCTTCCCTGTAGGGGGCAGGATGCACTAACATAATTCATGCTTAGATAAAATGATGTATGACGGTAACATCATAGGTCTCTAGGTCTAGACGGACCAGGAAATACTTTCTTGAGGGTACGGCACCGGTTGAGAATCCACAGATAAAGTAATGCTCTGGTAAACTTCCATCAGGACGACATGGCCTGAGCCCAAAAAACGAATTTTGAGCGAAGCGAAAAATCTATTTTTGGGTGAGGTAGCTTTGTCGTCCTGATGGACCCGCCCATCCTTTTATTGGAAAAGGGCTTATTGACCCCTCCCTATAATACAGTATCTGTAGCACCTCGTATATCGCTAGAAGGAATGGAGATGGCGCTGCCATATTCGTCAGATACACACTGGAAACGGAATAGGAGAGATTCCTTGGGAACGGCTCTTCTTTCATTCCCGTTTCAGATTCTTGTCACTGTAACCTCTCGAAGCGTTAATACTGTTCGGGGTGAAGATAGCTATGTGACGTATCAAGAATACGTCCTCTGATATCATGCGATATCCCTGTTAGATTTAATTAGGGTTATTCGCTCGAGGAGTTAGAATTCTGGATACCTTAAGGTAAAATTCTCTGGAAATATCACTGTAGTCAAATATACCCTAGGAAGCTACCCTTTAGGAACTTCCATCAGGACGA
>NC_090726.1:164699033-164711533 GCF_036898095.1 Palaemon carinicauda
GGTTCAGCTCCCCCCCATCCAGGAACTGAACACGACCTGCCTCTCTCGAGAGGGCTACGATCTCACTAACCCTGGCCCCGGACGCGAGTGCAAATAGGAAAATAACTTTTTGCGTCAAATCCTTTAACGCACATTCTTCATTGCTCAACAAGGAGGCGAAATGAAGAACTTTGTCTAAAGACCATGAGATGGGCTTTGGAGGTGCTGAAGGTCTGAGCCTAGCGCAGGCTTTCGGAACTTTATTAAAGATCTCGTTACCTAGGTCGATCTGGAAGGCAAATAAAATGGGTCTCATCAAAGCCGATTTACACACTGAAATCGTGTTAGCTGCCAATCCTTGGCCATGGAGGTGGATGAAGAAAGATAAGCAGAAATCTGTTGAGATCTCCTGCGGATTCTTTGCCTTTACAAAGGCCACCCATTTTCTCCAAGATGACTCATATTGCCTTCTAGTCGATTTGCACTTGTATTCCTCTAGGAAGTCTATGCTGGCTTTCGAAATCCCGAAGCGCTTTCTCACCGCTAGGGCGAGAAAATCATGAGCTGCAGGGTCTGGGTTTTCTGTAATGAAGCGCAGACAGTCGACTTCTGGACTCGCTGGGTCAGAACTGGATGTGGTAGCGGCACGAACTTCATCTGTAGTTCCAACGCCAAGGGGAACCACATACTGTTCGCCCACTTGTGGGCCACTATTGCCGCTACCCCCTTGAAGGATCTCAGTTTGTTGAGGACCCTCAACAGAAGGTTGTGAGGAGGGAACAGATAAATCCTGGACCATCTGTTCCAGTCGAGGGACATTGCGTCCACTGCTTCCGCTAAGGGGTCCTCGTACGGGGACACGTACAGGGGCAACTTCTTGTTGTCTTTCGTCGCAAAGAGGTCTATTTGCAGTTCTGGGACTTGATTCAGAATGAAGGAAAATGATCCTGCGTCTAAGGACCATTCCGACTCTATCGGTGTGAACCTGGATAGAGCGTCCGCTGTCACATTGCGGACTCCTTGAAGGTGAACTGCCGACAGGTACCACTTCTTCTTTTCCGCCAATCGGAAAATGGCTAACATCACTTGGTTGAGAGGTGGTGACCTCGACCCTTGTCGATTCAAGCATCTCACAACCACCTCGCTGTCTGTCACCAATCTTATGTGGATCGAGTGACGCGGGGAGACTTTCTTTAAGGTAAGGAGCACTGCCATAGCTTCTAGAAAGTTTATATGAAAGGTCCTGAATAGCTTGGACCAAGTCCCCTGGACTTTTTTCCGATGAGAGTGACCTCCCCATCCCTCCTTTGAGGCGTCTGAGTGAATCGTCATCGACGGGGGAGGTGGCTGAAGAAGAACCGACTTCTTTAGATGTCTGGCTTGGGACCAAGGTCTGAGAAGAGTACGTAGCCGAGGCGGCACTGGTCTTCTCAGGTCTCTTCGCGCGTTTGATGCATACCTTCTCCAAACTCCGGTTGCATCCTTTAGCTGTGCTCTTAGCACTGGGTCTGTCACTGAAGCAAACTGGAGAGAGCCTAGTACCCTCTCCTGTTCGCGTCTTGATATCCTTTCGGAATCTAGAAGTCTCTTGACAGAGCCCGCTATCTCCTTCCTTTTCTTCATTGGGATGGAGAAACTGTGTGACAAAAGGTCCCAGTGGATTCCCAGCCACTGGAACTTTTGGGATGGAGAAAGTCGAGACTTTTTCTTGTTGATCTTGAAGCCTTGGTACTCTAGGAACTGGATCACCTGACTGGAAGCTTGCAAGCATTCGGTCTCGGATGCTGCCCACACCAGCCAGTCGTCCAGGTAGGCTACTACCTGAATTCCCTTTAGGCGTAATTGTTTGAGAGCTGCGCTCGCAAGCTTCGTGAAAATCCTTGGGGCTATGTTTAGCCCGAATGGCATGGCTCTGAAGGCGTACAGTTTCCGTTGTAGCCTGAACCCTAGGTAGGGGGAGAGTCGACGGCTGATTGGAATGTGCCAATAGGCGTCTGACAAGTCTATAGAGACTGAGTATGCCCTCTTGGGCAGTAAGGTCCTTATGTGTTGCAGTGTTAGCATCTTGAATTTGCAATTCACTATGAACTTGTTGAGTGGTGACAAGTCCAGAATGACTCTGAGCTTTTCCGAGTCTTTCTTGGGAACACAAAACAGCCTCCCTTGGAATTTGATGGACTTCACCTTTCGGATCACATTTTTCTCCAACAGTTCTTGAACGTACTCCTCCAAAATGGGGGTGGAGTGTTGGAAAAACCAAAGGCATGGGGGTGGAGTGCTGTACCAGCTCCAACCCAGTCCATTCTTGAGTAGGCTTTGGGCCCAGGGATCGAAGGTCCAGCGATCCCAAAATTTCATCAGTCTCCCTCCTACCGGTATCATTTCACTTGGACTGCCGTCCTGAGGTCTTGCCTCCCTGACCACGACCACCTCTGAATCCCCTTCCCCTTGAGGGGCGCCTAGACGAGCCTCTGGCTGCTCCTCTAGGTTTTGCACGAAAGGAAGAAGACTGTCCTTCGAACGTTGGGGCGAATGTGGTTGACTGACCTGGCACAGCCTGGGGTACCCACTGAAAGGCAGTCGGGGTTTGTGCCACCATCTGGGGCACTGGAGGCAAAGGCAATTGCAGTTGCTGTTGCTGTCTATAAGGCTTGGCTGGCCGAAATGGTAGCCTAGTCTTCATATTCTTCCTCTTTGGTTGAGGACCCTCATCCGGGGAAGATTTTCTTTTGATAGCCAGGCCCCACTTCTGGAGAAGGTTTCTATTCTCCACGGCGGCCTTATCAACAACCTCTTTGACCACATCGGTAGGGAAAAGGTCTTTTCCCCAAATGTTGGAGGAGATTAACTTCCTTGGCTCGTGTCTCACCGAAGCCCCGGTGAACACGAACTCCCTGCAAGCTCTCCTTGCCTTGACGAAGCTATAAAGGTCCTTCGTCACTGTGGCTAGGTGAGACTTAGCCACTACCATGAACATTTCATGGACCTTGGGGTCACTTGCCATCGTCTCGAGAGTAGTCTGATGAGACATTGAGGCAGCCAGTCTTTCTTTTGTCTCGAACTCTCTTCGTAAAAGAGATTCGGACAGCTTGGGGAGGTCCTCGCCGAATTGCCGTCCGGCAATATCAGCCTCCAACTTTCCCACTGAGAATGTCAGATGGACATCCTTCCAGTCTTTGTGGTCCATAGGTAGAGCCAGCGACAAGGGTTTACACTCCTCCAGGGAGGGGCAAGGCTTGCCGGCCTCGATTGCCTTTAGGACAGCCGCAAACCCTTTCTGTAAAAAGGGGAAGGCTCTATCAGGAGAGGACACAAACGAAGGGAGCTTCTTGCTCAATGCAGCTACCTTCGAATTCGAGAAGCCCCTCTCTTTCATCGAGGATGAAAGTAGGGCTTGAGCCTTAGCGTGGTCCATAATAATGACCTCCTTCGGCTCTGTCTCCTCCCTTGAAGCTGGTTCTTTTCTCAGCCGGACATAGCAGTCCGGATATGATGCCTTGCTGGGCCAGAATTCTACCTCCTCTAGGGGAACTGAACCCAGCTTATCCGAGATGACGATCTTTCCAGTCGTCATCGGCATGTGCTCAGCATACCTCCAAGGGTTAGCATCTAAGCATATGGGAAGGTCTTTCACATTGAGCCTTTTCCGGGGCCCATGTGATTCTGCCAGGGACTGCATACGCAGTTCCATTGCAGCCGCCTTCTCCTGATTCTCCTTCTGCATTTGTTGGATCATTCCAACAATCGAAGAGAGGGCCTGTCCCAGTTCTACTGGGAGGCCAGCCGATGTTGAGGGGATAGGCTCCGGCATCTGAACCGGAGTAGCCGACACCTCGTCGACCTCATCCTCTACGACATCCGGGGTTTGAACTTGATCCTGACCTTCTGCCAGGAGGTCTTCTTCCAAACGTTCGTCCAGGTCAGACATCCTGTCACACAACTGGATGTCTTGCATCGCATCTGCGACTTCCTCGTCCACCTGGACTTGATCTTGAAGGATCTCCTCTTGAGGCTGGGGAATCACTGCCTCAGCTGATGCCTGGGGAAAAAGATACGCCCTCATCTTCTCACTTGGAAGATAAGGGCCAGAGGTGTTCTTCTTGAAGCCCCTTACCCAAGTACGAAGCTTTTCCCTAGCTATATCCCTTGATTCCGCCGTTCTAGGGGAATCAAAAGCCTCAGTAATCAGGTTAGTGCATACAGTACATACCTGAGGGTCCCAATACTGGAGATCATCCTTGGAGACAGCGCATGCTGCGTGTCTCCTACAACACTCATGTCCGCAGAGGTTCTTGCTGCGGACATTGCAGAAAACATTTCCGCACTTCGGAGGGTCCTCCTGTAAAGAGAAGAAATTTCCATGAGTATCAAGTGAACTATGTATCACTGGATATGCATAGTATAGCATAACAATTCATAAAGGAAAGACACACACTTGTGTTTCCCTCACAACCCATTGTTGCAGCCTTCCAGATAATAAAATCAAAATGGTTTATCTCTACTAGAGTAACCAATGCAAGGTTTCCAGAGGAAACAGGTGGAGCTCACACCTAGGCAATGATTTTAAAATCCTGGATAACAGACGGGGAAGAACTCTGCTTCCTGTCTGAGGGCAACAGCAAAGGGCTGTGCAAGAAAACACAATAGTGTTAGAAGATACAGTGCTGTACCTAAACGTTTACTATAGTTTTCTTCTTACTGTATATGCTATACAGAAGAATACTAGTACAGTATAGGAGGATGTGTGCCGGCCTGCCTTTGCCGGCCGGTACACACCACAATTAGCTTTAAAGTATACTACTTAACAGCTATAGGGCGGCAGCCCTCTGGTTCAAATGCCTGTGCCGGCGGCAGCAGCTGCCGGCCAGCAACAGCCAGTGTTGGCCGGCAATGATTGCCGGCCAGCAACTACACAAGGTAATACCCAGCTGCCGGCCACACTCTTGGTGACCGGCAGACAAGGACTGACATAAGCCGGCCGGCAAAGGTACAAGACCGATGCCAGCCGGTAGCAAAAGAACCAGAAGACTACACCTGCCCGGCTGCCGGCCTCATAGGCCGGCAGACGGCCTCATAGGCCGGCAGCCGGGACAGGTACAGCACTAGAAGAAAATAGAATGGATGCCGGGATAAGAGTGTACACAACCCCCCAAGCCCGGCAACCGAAAGAGTGCATATAAGGAAGGGGAGAAACTTAATTCAGGCTTCCTTGACCAATGCCGTCCGGCTCTGCCGGCAGGCATGGATGAGGGACCAAGAGAGGTCCGGGCAGCACTCGAAAACATAAGACCCTTGCCGTCCAGCATCTCTGCCGGCCGGCAATGGGCTTAGTCAATTCCACATCCCAACCTATACTAGGTCCAGAAGTAGAATGACATACAGTACAGTAATACCCCTGCCGGCCAGCTCTGCCGGCCGGCAAGGTACAGTACAGTAATGGCTAGGCCATTACGGAGATAGAGGGGGAAGGGACAAGAGGGTCCTGCTAACCTTGCTTTAGTGACAGATCACCCGCAGCCAAGAACTTTGTCTTAGCCTAAGGGAGATCTAAGGGAAAGGGCCAGCGCAGTAGTATAATACCTGCCAGCTTCCAGAGCACCAAAGCAAGGAAGGCGTTGCTACTCCCAAGGGAAGATTTATCCTCCCCGAGAACAGCAACAGGACTTAGTCTGGTCGATCACACAAGAAGGAATCATAACTTACAGAAACCTTTGATAGTGACCTAAGGGAGCTAAGCTCCCTTTGTAAGTGTTAGGTCAGCGAGGGAGACTCTGCCCCAAGCCAAACAACACGGACTCAGACTAAAAACTCTGTTGTTCTGTCCCTCTTTGAACCAGACTTTGCTGGAACAGGAAGGTACAGTAACACCCTAGTATAGTTTTATCGAAAATAAATTCGGAAAAAACCACTTAGGGATAAGCCTAAGGCTTAAACAGAGGGAAAGGGATTGCATACCTTCTCCGAAGAAAAGAAACCAACCAGGGAGTATAATAAAGTATACTAAGGCTCCATAAGCAATTAGCCTAGGCACCAAGAGAATCGATTACCTAATTCACCGAAACTCTCACGTATACAATCTTGGAAATATTCCACACAGTCTAAAATGTATAAAATATAGCCTAAAGCTTCAATAAAATTTTAATTACACTCGGAAAAACCAAAATCATGCATTAAGTACTAGGACCAAACGACTAGGCTACATGGCCTAGCGTAGGCCAGAATGGCGAATACTTCGCCAAATAATACTAAGCATGAAAGGAAATCCTATGTAAAGCTAAATAGCTAAAATTTATTAAGCAAAACAACCAGGAATGTCACTCTGACTAACTAATTTATACCTAGCGAGTGACAGTGTCCAGGACACCTCTGGTAGGCTACGGCTCTTGTATCAAAGATTAATCCTATTAATCACTCAAAATTTTACCAAGAGCCTACATTTATACATAACAGACACTATACTCAACTTATCCGAGGCCAACGAAGACGAAGAAGCCATGAAAAGCTGAATAAATCCAAGATTTGCGAGAAAAACAGGAAAAAACACCGAGTTGTTAAGCTACGCAAAAAGGAATACAGATGGCGCCAGGATTGGCGCCAGGCACGCATACGAATCGGGGGATAGGGAAGCCTTGGGAGCGGCTCCCCTTTTTCTTTCCCGAATTCGTATCTCGTCAATCTCCCTCCTACGAGACGAATCTCTGTTCAGGTCGTAGATTGCCATGTGACGTGTCTAGAATACGTCCTCTGATATGTCGCGATATCCCTTTCACGAGGGATACTCGCTCCAGGAGTTAGAATTCTGGTACCTTAAGGTAAATTCTCTGGGAATATCGCCGTAGTTGTAATATACCCTAGGAAGCTACCCTATAGGAACTTCCATCAGGACGACATGGCTTGAGCCCAAAAATATATATATATATATTTATATATATATATATATATATATATATATATATATATATATATATATATATATATATATCTACATATGTTTGTGTATATATATATATATATATATATATATATATATATATATATATATATATATATATATATATATATGTATATATATATATATATATATATATATATATATATATATATATATATATATATATATATATATATATATATATATATACATATTTATATATACATATATATATTTACATATATACACACAAACATACACACACACACACATATATATATATATATATATATATATATATATATATATATATATATATATATACATATTTATTTATGTAAATATAAATTCATATGAATAAACTGAAAACCTCTGTATGTTGCGGAATTCTTGATTGGACCTTTATAACTGGTAATTTTGCCGGACAGGTCATCAAGCAAAACTAATTGAATATCCTACCTTTCTCTCATGTTCCATCGGATTTATATCAACCATTGACATATTATCCATATATTTCATCTATAAAAGGTCTTTTCTAACACACGTTTCGTGAAGCTTCGAAAGTGTTGATAACAGCCATCCACGAAATTCCTTTTTTTTTTTCCTCACAATATCTGTCCTATCCATGAAAATGGTTAGCAAATTTATTATATATATCGATAAACATCATAATTTGCTTCTTACATCTTTCATAGTGTTTTGACTATAGTCAGTAAGCCAAAGTCAGAAATTGTGCATCGCCCTACTGCTTGCATGTCAGAATAGTCAAACAAGTCTAAATAGATTTTTCAGATACAGATGAATATGAATCGCATGACCGTTTTCAAAATGGCCGCCAATTTTTAAACTCTTTGTCATGTTTCAGCTTCTAATTGCAATAAACTCACACTGTTGGAGTCAATTCCCATGTTTTTCATCGTGTATAAGTTGATTCTGGTTTTAAGATAGACCTTGGTGTATGTTTTCTCCAAAAAAAGTTATTTTTAAAAAAATATTTGATAAAATTTGTAGAGATTCCTAATTCACATTGCTAATAATTAGAACCCTTTATATACAAAATGCAATGCATGGATTTTCAAACCTAGCTTATACTTGAATAAAGTGCTTTAATTTTGTATTGTATTTGATATTTTTAGTGTGTTGGTAACTTTGCTATGTTTACTAATAATAGTAATCAGATCTGACCGTGGTTGACCTGTTACAAACTTTGCTCGTGTCTCGGCTGTGTTTGGTGATCATTTGTTGTAACATATAACTTTGGAATTTGGGTGTAGCTTGATTGTATGTTTTCATGTTTAGCAGTATGTTAGATTCTGTAATATATTAATTTGATATTATCTTATTTAAATGTTTTATTATTCATCAAATCAAATTATGGATTTTGAATTGTAGGGTTTTATGTTATAGTTTTGTTATTTATTTTTATTTGTTATTTTTTTATGATTGTGCCCTCTGGTTTCACAGATGTTTCCATGAGAACGGTTTTGGATGACTTGCCTGAAGAAGGAACCAGTTCTGGAGATGACATCAAACAGCACAGTCTGGGTTATCATGAGGATGAGATTCTCATTTGGATATTTAGAGTAGCCGTGAAGATTCACAGTTATGTTCACCACACTCCAGGGCATGACATAATAGGTGAACTTACGACAGACAATGCACAGAAAGTTGTTCCTGAGAGTTTATACATGCTCATAAAGCTCCTCTGTGGCGGTCACAGCACTGATAAGATGGATGGTGATGACGAGTACGAGGTAGAGATGAAAAACAAAGTTCTCAGTATCTGCCAGGACATTTTTTTGTAGCATCAAAAGGCAAAAATAAATACTCCCAAGCACCTTGGCGTTGGTCTTGCTGTACACTAAGCTACATGTTCAAAGGACCTAGTAAATCTCTTCCATGCAGCCGCTCACACAGCAGGGTATGATACTTTCCTCCGAATTGACAAAACTATCGCAAATGATGTCATTCAACATCTCCAAGAGAATGGAAATATCATGATCCCGAGGAATTTCCTCAATGTCCCCCTACTACTGGCTATTTGAAACACTCTAATGACGATATTGACATTATCGAGGAGACATTGACTGAGTCTGGCACCTTTCACGCTAGAGAGTACATGCCATTAAATGTAAAGGACAACAGGAGACCGCAATTGATATTCAGATAAAGACTGGTCGGTCAAAGCGTCTTCACGCTCCACCTGAGATTACAGGTGTCCAAGAGGCCAACATTTCCACCTCAAAACCAGAGCCCGTATTTTCAGAATCAGTACAGAAATCCTGATACTCCCCTGATGACCAGAAAATCAAACAGACTGAAACAAAAGATCTTGCATGGATCTTTTCCAAGCTCCATAAACAAAATGACTAGGTTGTTCTCGGCTATGGTGGCTTCAACCAGAAAGTGTCCACAGCTAACCCACCAGTGACAATAGTTGGGCCAATGCCAATCCTGAATGCCCTAGCCTATGACTTTGACACATTATGGACTGGCATGCAGAGCTGTCAAGCAATGACAAAGAAGATTGGCGAGAAGTACACCATCATAACCTTTGATGAGCAGCTGTATTGCAAAGCAAAAATGCTCCAATGGAACAAGGACAGTTGTAAGGATATGGTAATCATGCTTGGGGGTTTCACTCGCTCTCTTCGTGAGGGAGACTGGGTCCTGTTCCTTAAAACATTTTCTGAAATGCTGCCTTGGTTTGGAGCATTTGATCATTTCCATTACTCATGTTTGGGAGCTGTCTCCGTGCTGATATGCATATGCTACCCACAACTGCTCCAGAGGTGCTCAGAGGCTTTATTGCAGGAGACTTTGTAACAAAAGAAACAAAGCACAAGTTTAACGAAATACCTGACGACCAGGCTATTGAACATGTTAACAAGGCCGGTAAGGTAGCTGTAGGGCTGTTGGGAATTACAAAAACAGACACCGCCCATGACAGATGGGGCCTAACTTTCAATGAGAGGGCTCAGATAACCAGAGATACCAAGACGATGTTCAATGTAGCATGCATTGAAGTAGACGATGATGAGCATGAATTTGCGCATATAGATTTTGGTTCCAAGAGAAGGAAGCAAGACCAAGATAATGTGCAAAAGCTCATTGACCTGTCCGAGATTCACAATCCATTTGACTGCAATCCCCGAAAACTATTCTCAGTTACACCAGGTGATATTGCAAGTGAAGCGGTTATGAATGACCTTCTGAATGCTGAAGGTACAGGGAAGCACATTGTGTCAGAGTTTGTGGAGAACAGGTTCACTAAGAAGATAATAGATTTTCATGACAGAATCAAGTCAAATAATCTTAAAACGTTTGAGATCATGTACACTGTAGAAATCAATGTCGGCGAGGAAAAAACTGTTGCACTAAAGGCTGAAAGAAAACTACTCGCGCGTGTGGTGGCTGCAATGCAAGCAGGCAGAGATATTGACATGCACAAAATGTTGGAGCACGGGATTTGTGCTGTGCGACTTTCTCTGGCAATGCCTGATGGCAGACTGCGTCTACTTCAGAGCAAAGCAGACCTTGGCAAGATTCTCCAGCAAGGCTTACCACACAATGTCACGCCTGAACAATTACAAACATGCCCTGTCATTGATGGAATGGCCATGATCCAGACACTAGGAAATAGGATGAATGCTAAAACTCTTGGCAAATGGGCCGATGTTGTTGCTGATTATGTCAGTCACGTGTTTTCCAACAGTTGTTCTGGGCTTGACCTTGCTTTTGACCAGTACAGGAATAAAACAATCAAGCCAACAGCTCGAAGTCAGAGAGTACGAGGCAAGAAAGCAATCAGACGAGATGTGCAAACAAGAAGTCTGTCCAGGGGTCAGTGGAATAGATTCATCTCCTTAGATGAAAACAAAGCGAGCTTGGTTGATTTTCTATGCCTAGAGTTAGCAAACAAGTTCCACAATGAAGAAGGAGTGGAGCTGATATTGAACGAAGGATTCACGGACCCTGCAAAAGTATGGATATCGTCAGGGAGAGATGACTCAAAGTTGTCATCTTCTGAGCATGAAGAGGTGGACACTAGGATTCTTCTCCATGTGGAGGATGTAAGTAAACAGGGATACCCACGAACTATTGTTGTGAGCCGAGACACTGATGTCCTTGTTCTCCTTCAAGCCTTGCAGCCACAGCTCAGCCACTTTCTCTGGATGAAAGCCGGAACACCTAAAAAGCAACATTTTGTTCTTGTTCATTCCATCAACATCACAGATTCTCAGAGAGCATCACTTCTTGCATTTCATGCTGTAACAGGTTCAGATAGTACAATCCAGTTTGCTGGAATTGTGAAGCACTCTGCATGGGCTATCTTCCAACAAAACTCACAGCTTCTGCAGAATCTCGGCAAGGAAGACTTTCCAGATTGCTGATACAGAGTCCTTTGTGTGCAAGCTGTATATTCCCAATAGCCAAGAAAACTCCATCCAGAAAGTCAGGTGTGATCTGTTTCTTGGCTAGACCAAATCAGTTGAGAATCTGCTTCCAACCCGTGATGCTTTGATTCTTCACATCAGGCGTGCACATTATCTGTCCCTAGTGTGGAGAAGAGCCTTGGAAGCTGAACGGCATCTTTCGGCACCTGAGAAAAGTGAGTGGGAACTGGTGGTAAAAGAAGGTAGTAAGATGCTTCAGCCACAACCGATGATTGGGAAGCCAATCACTACATTCTGTTTGGAGCTCACAACATGCAAATGTCAAGTAGTTTGTACAACTCGACGTTGCAAATATACACATAATGGACTCGGATGCACACAAACATGTGGATGTAAAAGCCTTTGCAGAAATCTATTTACTGTTCAAGTTCAATAGGCATTTGTGAAATGTTTGTTTGTTTTTCATTGTTTCCATAAATACACGTAGTGATTGTTCTGCTGAGTCTATTTTTCAGATCATTTACTCTCATTTAATTTTTAACCCATTTTCTTAATTTTCCTCATAAAACTGGCAATAATACGAATTTTTGTAGTCCAAAACAAAAATAAAGTACATAAACATGTTTCTCGAGTTAAAATATGATATAATTGTCGCAAACATCACAAATGTCTGTCCATTACAACCTACAGTATGAATAGAACAAATTCTGACGGTGGCTCTACCATCCACATTTACAATGTCCAACAAGATGAACTAGACTTCCCCATGCCTAGACACTTAAAAAACACCTGTTGCACTATTCTAACATGATGTCAGCAGCGAGCCCTTTTTTGAGCTAAATACAGAGTTCGGCTACTTGACTACTAATGTGATGTTAACATTCAATGCAAATTAACTGTAGGTGAAACCTCGATCGAAGAAGAAACAAATATTAAGATATTTTAAAACTCTCTCTCTCTCTCTCTCTCTCTCTCTCTCTCTCTCTCTCTCTCTCTCTCTCTCTCTCTCTCTCTCTCATCATAATTGAAGCCTTTCCCGAGAAAAATGTTGTTTACTCCTGCAATGAATTTCCAGAATTGCAGTCTATTTACGTTTACCTTACTTTATAGCCAAACAACAAACTAGAGACGTCTAAGCCACTAATATATGTCATTTTCTTTCTTTGCAGTGGGATTCTCCGACCACTCATTCT
>NC_090726.1:164716533-164719033 GCF_036898095.1 Palaemon carinicauda
CTTCTGTAATCTAAATAATACCCTATCAACACTGCTGCTCTTATTTTTCCCGTGTCACATGCTCTTTCCTTTTCTCCACCAATCCCAGCGACGTTACACTTGGTACAGTACTCGAGCAGGTGGTCAATTGCTTGCCCAACCCATTTGTCTTCTTCAGTAGAAAACTGTCCACGGTTGAATCCGGGTTCTCTAAACTTGACCAAAAATTGCTGGCGCTGCATTTGGCTGTCCGTCACTTTCGCATCTTCTTATAAGTACGCCTTCATCCTATGCACGGACCACATGCCTCTGATGCACACCAGTATAATGCCTGCTTCACCCGTTACCACCAATATCTCTCCGCCGTAGTTGTTTATAATTTTACCCTTCAATTCTACAGTTTCCTATGAAAATGAATGCCGTTGCTGATGTCCAGTCAAGAAAAACATTTGCCACCATTCACATAAGATTAGATTACAAGTCCTTGGCACAAGCTAAACGAAAAGATCCTGAATACCAAGCAAATAGGACATCCTGCTCATCCGTCCATTATTAAGAAGCCCCTTTGACGGCTCCAACGCCACCTTCCTCTGGGATGTCAGTACTGGTAGACCTTGATCATGGATACCTGCTCCCATGCGCTGATAAGGGTTTAATTTCATTTATGACCTTTCAAATCCCTTGTGCTGATGTACAACATAGCTACTGAAGACAAAGTTCATTTGGCAGGGCATTACTAAGAATGATAAGGATTAGGACCACGCCCATACTTCATGCAAAACTTCACAAGTACATTGAAACACTGATTCAGGAGTGGTTACCTTTCTTCATCCTCAGGGTCGTTTTGTACACATTTGCGTTGATGTAGTAGGTCTCTTGCCCACATCATAAGGATACCATTACCTGTTTACCCTCATTGACTTTTCCACTCGTTGGCCTAAAGCCATCCCCATGCAAACTGAAACGTCTGCCTCATGTACATCCGCCTTACTCTCTGGGTGGAGAGTAAGATTTGGTATCACTGAGCCTATTACTTTTTATTAGGGGTACCATTTTCACCCTTCTAATGTGGACATCATTAGTGAATATTCTGGGCATCACCCTACATCAGACAACCGCCTACCTGCACCCAACAAAATTGCTGAACGCTTTCATCACACCTTCAAAGCAGCTTTGATGTCCCGATGCAATGACACCAACCAGTTTACTTAGGTTCCTTGGGTTCTTTAGAACTGAGGACCACTCCTAAGGACACCATGGATGTCTTGGCAACTGAAATGGTGTTTGGGAACACATTAGTCACTCCGGCCAAATTTTGTCTGTCTACAACCTCCTCCGACAATTTCCAGCACCTAGGCTATATTATGGGAAAATGAACTCATTGCCCTGAATATAGAAGTCCTAGCAAAGCAACACATACCAACAGATTTACACAACGCATAGTATTTTTTCCTGCACAATGAAAACAGCAAACCACCGCTAACACTTCCTTACAGTGCCCCTTTCCTTGTGATCCGTCAAACAATGAAGGCGTTCTTACATGATATTGATCGCCTTAAGCTTATGTATCTCCCGAATGATGACGCACCTACAGTGTGCTTCTCCAGAGCAGGGTGTCCTATTTCACATGTATGTCTTTTTTAGGATTGGGATCCATATACCTCACGTGTTTCACACACACTCACACTGCAACGGCACTTCTGTTTTTTGTTTATATTACTCTCCCCTCGCACTGATAACAACCTGTTTAAGCTTGCGTGTTAACAATTTTTTTTTCTTTTTTTACTTTTGGTGACGTTACTACTCGAAATGTCTTGTATATAAACTCGTTATTCACTAAAAAAAAGTTAGTTGCATTCACCCTGCGTCTCAATTATCACCTAACGGCACTTGTGCTAACTATTATCGTTTATGATGTCTTTCATCTGATAGTCAAACATTTCTATATCATCAAAATTTCTCTTGACTTCATATATATATATATATATATATATATATATATATATATATATATATATTATATATATAGATATATATATATATATATATATATATATATATATATATATATATATATATATATATATATATATATTACTTTTGTGGCTCGCCATATGTTCCTCTTAGATATATATGTGTAGTAATTTTCTTCTTAGAAAACGAAATTATCAGAAGTGGGTGTATGAAAAAATAAATATACTTATCATGCTTAAAATTAACATCTTCAAAAACTATACTTTTTAAATTCTTTATGGCCTTTAATAAATATAATAGTTACTATAGTACACATAGTGTGGGTAATATTAATGTTAATTAATAAGATTAAATTAATTGTACATTGTGAGGTTATTATTATTATTATTTGTATTATTATCAATTTTATTATTATTATTATTATTATTATTATTATTATTATTATTATTATTATTACTATTATTATTATTATTACTTGCTAAGCTACAACCCTAGTTGGAGAAGCATAATGGTATAAGCCAAGAGGTTCCAACAAGGAAAATAGCCC
>NC_090726.1:164734033-164736533 GCF_036898095.1 Palaemon carinicauda
TTTCACGTATAAAAAGATATTCATAAATTCGACATGTATACGCACTGTGTAATTGAAAGTAACTTTAGTTTTTTGCTGATAGCCCGATTGCTATAGTCACCCATACAGCATTCTTTCGGATCAAGGCATAGGTTCAAATTATTGCCCAGCCAGAAGCATTTATTATAAATGAGTTTCCAGTGGATATAAATTCGCAAGGGTAGACTTTGATATTAAATGCCCTTTTGGTTGATATTTACATTGAATCAAATCACGAGTGTTAGTGATATATATAAGCATATATATATATATATATATATATATATATATATATATATATATATATATTTCATATATCTATATATTTCAAATAAGCCATATATATTAATACATTAAAGTCTCAGGCGGAACCGCCCAAAGACTATGATATCGGACCGGCGGGGATTTGAACCCTCGTCCAGGATAACTGTATGCCAGTGACCATACCACTTGGCCACGAAGAAAGATAAAAGTCAATGACCATTCTTCTATACATATATATATATATATATATATATATATATATATATATATATACATATATATATATATATATATATATATATATATATATATATATATATTTATATATATATATATATATATATATATATATATACATACATACATACATATATATACACACACATATATATATATATATATATATATATATATATATATATATATATATATACATATATATATATATATATACATATATATATATATATATATATATATATATATATATATACATATATATATATATATATATATATATATATATATATATATATATACATATATATATACATATATATACATATCTATATACATATATATATATATATATATATATATATATATATATATATACATACTTACATAATTACCTACATACATACATACATACATATATATATATATATATATATATATATATATATATATATATATATATATATATCTATATACATATATATATATATATATATATATATATATATATATATATATATACATACTTACATAATTACCTACATACATACATACATACATATATATATATATATATATATATATATATATATATATATATATATATATATCCTCTGGGTTATTTGAATCGATATTGAAGCAAGAAACAGATTTACTGACATGTATATAAGGTTTATTTATAACTGACTTACACTCTGGAACACCCTTATCAACAAACAGAAATTTGCAGGTGGTAACGCAACACCATCAGGCGTTCACGAGTAAACAAAATTATGACCATTTTCTTTTTCTTTATTCGTTTTGTCTATGTTAATTACGCTAATTATAAGAACATCAAAGTACTCCATTGATATGCACTATCCGGCATATAGCTATTACTCCTTAGATTATTTAGATTTGTAATGAAGAACGATTTTCTCCATTCAAGGAAATTCCATCTGGCAGTGCTGTCACAAACTCGTCCCACCAGCCTTAGCTATGCAGATGATTGTTACATTGCTCACTTGTATAGGGATATGACTTATTATCCATGTGTTTTGATGAAGAAAGTAAATGCTAGAAACTTTAGCAAGTAAACTCAGTTAGATTCCGATAGCATATAAAAAAAAATCACACAATTTTCTGATAAAAATATTCCTTCCTAATAAGGAAACTATCGCTGGACAATTTACCAACTATTAATATTCTAGCCTCGACCTTCCTACAACACTTTTTGACACGCGTGGTCGTTGTTTGTTGTTGTTGAAGATTGCCTGGCCCTTTTTGGCCAGACACGGGCTCTTGCATTTGTGCAGGCCGTGGGTGTTTTGTTAAGATTTTTTGGGGATAGGTAATTGGGGTAGGGGGTATTATGCAACTTTTATTTCAGGATATTGGGTTGGGTTTTGGGTTGTGAATGGTAACAGGCGATGCTCCAATGCCTGTTTAGAGAATGAAGAAGGTGTCAGTGGGAAGTGGATGTCCTTAGTTGGAGAAAAAGAGTTATAGTAGTAAGTCCCAATGAGTAGGAGGGCTCGGGAAGGAGTAGAAAAGTTTTAGTTGATGTTGGTATAGGTGAAGTAAAAAGAAACTTCGTAGTGGCTTAAGTTTTTAGGTAGAGGTATAGTGTGAAATTTCAGCTGAGTAAGAGAGAGCTGAAAGGAGGGAATAGTAGCTACTTGAGTAGTAGGGAAAGGGTGGAATAAAACATTCCTGTACCTGTAAAACTAGATAAAAAATAAAAAATGAATAATTTACTTGTAATTGTGATTATTGAGACATCAGTGAATTAGTGGTTAGGGGAATACCTGAACGAAAAAGAGAGAGACTGCAAGTGGAAGAGGTGTTAGGTAAACCCCAAAAACTGCCAAATTATGGACTATAATAGTTAGGACAAGGTGCTTCTGATGCCATCTATTGGCGGTAAAGTAAAACTCGTTACAAGTTATGGGAGGTGAGCTAAAGGAGTGTGCATTATTATGCCTTTGGAGATGTAACAATA